>NC_138308.1:46632500-46640000 GCF_965601325.2 Salmo salar
CAGTAACTGGTGGACTGTTTCTACTGGTGTATCAGTAACTGGTGGACTGTTTCTACTAGTGTATCAGTAACTGGTGGACTGTTTATACTGGTGTATCAGTAACTGGTGGACTGTTTCTACTGGTGTATCAGTAACTGGTGGACTGTTTCTACTGGTGTATCAGTAACTGGTGGACTGTTTCTACTGGTGTTTCAGTAACTGGTGGACTGTTTCTACTGGTGTTTCAGTAACTGGTGGACTGTTTCTACTGGTGTTTCAGTAACTGGTGGACTGTTTCTACTGGTGTATCACTAACTGGTGGACTGTTTCTACTGGTGTTTCAGTAACTGGTGGACTGTTTCTACTGGTGTATCAGTAACTGGTGGACTGTTTCTACTAGTGTATCAGTAACTGGTGGACTGTTTATACTGGTGTATCAGTAACTGGTGGACTGTTTCTACTGGTGTATCAGTAACTGGTGGACTGTTTCTACTGGTGTATCAGTAACAGGTGGACTGTTTCTACTGGTGTATCACTAACTGGTGGACTGTTTCTACTGGTGTATCAGTAACTGGTGGACTGTTTCTACTAGTGTATCAGTAACTTGTGGACTGTTTCTGCTGGTGTATCAGTAACTTGTCGACTGTTTCTACTGGTGTATCAGTAACTGGTGGACTGTTTCTACTAGTGTATCAGTAACTGGTCGACTGTTTCTACTGGTGTTTCAGTAACTGGTCGACTGTTTCTACTATGGAAGTAGAAGCTGTCCACCAGACCATATGGAAGTTGTGCCTTAATAACCTGATTGGATAAAAAACGTTTTAACACCAGACCATATGGAGGTTGTGTTGTAACCCGACGGTAGAAAACCTATTGAAGAACAGAGTTATTCTTCCTCAAACTCCCTCATTAATCATAAACGTCATCTGAGGAATCTGTTTAATATGTCAGCGGCAGAAAGACGACATTATGTAACTACCTCCATTCAGTGGAAAGGGGAAACCCTGGGCTGTGGATGTGTTCCTTACTGGGGAAATAATGTATTTAGCTGTGAACATCAACATACTGTAATACTTCTGCTCTCCTCCAAAACGATCTGTTTTGATCTTGTTGAGGAACAATTCAGATGAAGTGGAATGATTTCTGAAGGAACAGGTTCAACTCCAAACTGCCATTAGCTCCTCCTCTCTCCTCCCTCCTCCTTCCTCTCTCCTCCCTCCTCCCTCCTCCCTCCTCCTTCCTCTCTCCTCTCTCCTCCCTCCTCCCTCCTCCCTCCTCCTTCCTCTCTCCTCCCTCCTCCTTCCTCCCTCCTCCCTCCTCCCTCCTCCTTCCTCTCACCTCCCTCCTCCCTCCTCCCTCCTCTCTCCTCCCTCCTCCCTCCTCCCTCCTCTCTCCTCCCTCCTCCTTCCTCCCTCCTCCTTCCTCTGTCCTCCCTTCTCCTCCTCTCTCCTCCTCCTCCCTCCTCTCTCCATCCTTGATATCTTTGTGTGGGGTACTTGTTCCTGTGCCAGGGTCTTGTCTTAAGATGAATGTTGTGTCAGTCACAGGTCTTTGTTATTGATGATGAGGTACGGGGAACGCTAACCAAACTGTAAGGGAACATGTCACTACGTCAAAAACACACACACACACACACATGCACGGCAGACACACGCAACGTACACACACACACGCACGCACGGCAGACACACACACACGCACGGCAGACACACGCAATACACACACACACACACACACGCACGGCAGACACACACACACGCACGGCAGACACACGCAACACACACACACACACACGCACGGCAGACACACGCAACGTACACACACACACACACACACGCACGGCAGACACACGCAACGTACACACACACACGCACGGCAGACACACGCAACGTACACACACACACACACGCACGGCAGACACACACACACGCACGGCAGACACACGCAACGTACACACACACACACACGCACGGCAGACACACACACACGCACGGCAGACACACGCAACGTACACACACACACACACGCATGGCAGACACACGCAACGTACACACACACACGCACGGCAGACACATGCAACGTACACACACACACACGTGTGCGTGTGTTCGTATACGTAAGTTGAAATGTATATTAGTGTGTGTGTGTGTGTGTGTGTGTGTGTGTGTGTGTGTGTGTGTGTGTGTGTGTGTGTGTGTGTGTGTGTGTGTGTGTGTGTGTGTGTGTGTGTGTGTGTGTGTGTGTGTGTGTGTGTTCACATACGGTACGTAAATTGGAATTTGCAAGTGTGTGTATGTGTGTGCATGCGTGCGTGCGTGTGTGCGTGCGTGAGCGTGCGTGTGTGTGCGTACATGCCTGCATATATGCGTTTGTGTGTGTGTGTTCACTCAACCCAAATCAAACTTGATTTATAGAGCACATCTCTTCCAACAAATGCATTTCAACATACACTTAACACATCAAATAATTCAAGAACGATAAACGATAAAATAGGATAGGATAGGATAGGATAGGATAGTATATGACAGGATAGGATAGGATAGGATAGGATAGTATATGACAGGATAGGATAGGATAGGATAGGATAGGAGAGGATAGGATAGTATATGACAGGATAGGATAGGATAGTATATGACAGGATAGGATAGTATATGACAGGATAGGATAGGATAGGATATGACAGGATAGGATAGGATAGTATATGACAGGATAGGATAGGATAGGATAGGATATGACAGGATAGGATAGGATAGTATATTACAGGATAGTATAGGATAGGATAGTATATGACAGGATAGGATATGATAGGATATGACAGGATAGGATAGGATAGGATATGACAGGATAGGATAGGATATGACAGGATAGGATAGGATATGACAGGATAGGAAAGGATAGGATAGGATAGTATATGACAGGATAGTATAGGATAGGATAGGATATGACAGGATAGGATAGGATAGGATAGGAAATGACAGGATAGGATAGGATAGGTATATGACAGGATAGTATAGGATAGGATAGGATATGACAGGATAGGATATGATAGGATAGTATATGACAGGATAGGTATAGGATAGGACTAGGATATGACAGGATAGGATAGGATATGACAGGATAGGATAGGATAGTGACAGGACAGGATAGGGTAGGATAGGATAGGAAAGGATAGGGATAGGAAAGTGATATGACAGCATAGGATAGGATATGACAGGATAGGATAGGATATGACAGGATAGGATAGTATATGACAGGATAGGATAGGATAGGATAGGATAGGAGAGGATAGGATCGGATAGGATAGGATAGTATATGACAGGATAGGATAGGATAGGATATGACAGGATAGGATAGGATAGGATAGGGTAGGATAGGATAGGATAGGATATGACAGGATAGGATAGGATATGACAGAATAGGACAGGATATGACAGGATAGGATAGGATAGGATAGGATAGGATATGACAGGATAGGATAGGATAGGATAGGGTAGGATAGGATAGGATAGGGTAGTATAGGATATGATAGGACAGGATAGGATAGGATAGGATATGACAGGATAGGATAGGATAGGATAGAGTAGGATAGGATAGGATAGGATATGACAAGATATGACAGGATAGGATAGGATATGACAGGATAGGATAGGATATGACAGGACAGGATAGGAAAGGATAGGAAAGGATAGGATAGGATATGATAGGATAGGATAGGATAGGATATGACAGGATAGGATAGGATAGGATATGATAGGATAGGATAGGGTAGGGTTGGGTAGGATAGGGTAGGGTAGGATAGGATAGGATAGGATATGACAAGATATGACAGGATAGGATAGGATATGATAGGATAGGATAGGGTAGGGTGGGGTAGGATAGGGTAGGGTAGGATAGGATAGGATAGGATAGGATAGGATAGGATAGGATAGAGTAGGATAGGATAGGATAGGATAGGATATGACAAGATATGACAGGATAGGATAGGATAGGATATGACAGGATAGTATAGGATAGGATAGGATATGACAGGATAGGATAGGATATGACAGGATAGGATAGGATATGACAGGATATGACAGGATAGGATAGTATATGACAGGATAGGATAGGATAGGATAGGGTAGGGTAGGATAGGATAGGATAGGATAGGGTAGGATAGGATATGACAGGATAGGATAGTATATGACAGGATAGGATAGGATAGGATAGGAGAGGATAGGATCGGATAGGATAGGATAGTATATGACAGGATAGGATAGGATAGGATATGACAGGATAGGATAGGATAGGATAGGGTAGGATAGGATAGGATAGGATATGACAGGATAGGATAGGATATGACAGGATAGGACAGGATATGACAGGATAGGATAGGATAGGATAGGATATGACAGGATAGGATAGGATAGGATAGGGTAGGATAGGATAGGATAGGGTAGTATAGGATATGATAGGACAGGATAGGATAGGATAGGATATGACAGGATAGGATAGGATAGGATAGAGTAGGATAGGATAGGATAGGATATGACAAGATATGACAGGATAGGATAGGATATGACAGGATAGGATAGGATATGACAGGACAGGATAGGAAAGGATAGGAAAGGATAGGATAGGATATGATAGGATAGGATAGGATAGGATATGACAGGATAGGATAGGATAGGATATGATAGGATAGGATAGGGTAGGGTTGGGTAGGATAGGGTAGGGTAGGATAGGATAGGATAGGATATGACAAGATATGACAGGATAGGATAGGATATGATAGGATAGGATAGGGTAGGGTTGGGTATGATAGGGTAGGGTAGGATAGGATAGGATAGGATAGGATAGAGTAGGATAGGATAGGATAGGATAGGATAGAGTTGGATAGGATAGGATAGGATAGGATATGACAAGATATGACAGGATAGGATAGGATACGATGGTAGGATAGGATAGGGTAGGGTTGGGTAGGATAGGGTAGGGTAGGATAGGATAGGATAGGGTAGTATAGGATATGATAGGACAGGATAGGATAGGATATGACAGGATAGGATAGGATAGGATAGAGTAGGATAGGATAGGATAGGATATGACAAGATATGACAGGATAGGATAGGATAGGATATGATAGGATAGGATAGGGTAGGGTTGGGTAGGATAGGGTAGGGTAGGATAGGATAGGATAGGATATGACAAGATATGACAGGATAGGATAGGATATGATAGGATAGGATAGGGTAGGGTGGGGTAGGATAGGGTAGGGTAGGATAGGATAGGATAGGATAGGATAGGAGTAGGATAGGAGTAGGATAGGATAGGATATGACAAGATATGACAGGATAGGATAGGATAGGATATGACAGGATAGTATAGGATAGGATAGGATATGACAGGATAGGATAGGATATGACAGGATAGGATAGGATATGACAGGATATGACAGGATAGGATAGTATATGACAGGATAGGATAGGATAGGATAGGGTAGGATAGGATAGGATAGGATAGGGTAGGATAGGATATGACAGGATAGGATAGTATATGACAGGATAGGATAGGATAGGATAGGAGAGGATAGGATCGGATAGGATAGGATAGTATATGACAGGATAGGATAGGATAGGATATGACAGGATAGGATAGGATAGGATAGGGTAGGATAGGATAGGATAGGATATGACAGGATAGGACAGGATATGACAGGATAGGATAGGATAGGATAGGATATGACAGGATAGGATAGGATAGGATAGGGTAGGATAGGATAGGATAGGGTAGTATAGGATATGATAGGACAGGATGGAAGGATAGGATAGGATATGACAGGATAGGATAGGATAGGATAGAGTAGGATAGGATAGGATAGGATATGACAAGATATGACAGGATAGGATAGGATATGACAGGATAGGATAGGATATGACAGGACAGGATAGGAAAGGATAGGAAAGGATAGGATAGGATATGATAGGATAGGATAGGATAGGATATGACAGGATAGGATAGGATAGGATATGATAGGATAGGATAGGGTAGGGTTGGGTAGGATAGGGTAGGGTAGGATAGGATAGGATAGGATATGACAAGATATGACAGGATAGGATAGGATATGATAGGATAGGATAGGGTTGGGTATGATAGGGTAGGGTAGGATAGGATAGGATAGGATAGGATAGAGTAGGATAGGATAGGATAGGATAGGATAGAGTTGGATAGGATAGGATAGGATAGGATATGACAAGATATGACAGGATAGGATAGGATACGATAGGATAGGATAGGATAGGGTAGGGTTGGGTAGGATAGGGTAGGGTAGGGTAGGATAGGATAGGATAGGGTAGTATAGGATATGATAGGACAGGATAGGATAGGATATGACAGGATAGGATAGGATAGGATAGAGTAGGATAGGATAGGATAGGATATGACAAGATATGACAGGATAGGATAGGATAGGATATGATAGGATAGGATAGGGTAGGGTTGGGTAGGATAGGGTAGGGTAGGATAGGGTAAGGTAGTATAGGATAGGCCTTGGCAACAATAATCAGGAGGCACCCTCTCCTCCCTTTTCCTTTGTTTCATGGGCTTTGGAACCTTTGGCCTGATTAATCCCTACATTATTCAGGGGGGTGGTGTGTGTGTGTGTGTGTGTGTGTGTGTGTGTGTGTGTGTGTGTGTGTGTGTGTGTGTGTGTGTGTGTGTGTGTGTGTGTGGTGTGTGTGTGTGTGTGTGTGTGTGTGTGTGTGTGTGTGTGTGTGTGCGGTGTGTGTGGTGTGTGTGTGTTCGTGCTGGGTGTGTTGTAGGGTATTGAGTGAAGCAGTAGATCCGTGAGGGGCCCACGGGGACACGAGCCTGACAATACTAACACACTATTAGGACTAACTTCCTCCGTTTGTTCTTGGAGATACGCTGCTGTGTTTCATTGAAACGTCGGTCCGCATGCGACCAGCAGTGGTGAGATAATTCCAGCTTGGAGCGCATGGAAGAACCAGAAGAAGCAGATGGGAGAGGGGAGGAGGGAAGCCCACAGTTCTCTGAATCCCAGCCAAACCCTTCAAGCTTTTAGGACTGAGTTTATTGCTGTTTGTCAGGTCATAGTGGGGGTTTCTCTCCCTCCCTCCCTCCCTCCCTCCCTCCCTCCCTCCCTCCCTCCCTCCCTCCCTCCCTCCCTCCCTCCCTCTCAGTCAGCAGTAGGGGTTTCTCTGTCGGTCTCCCTCCCACACACCCTCCCTCCCTCAGTCCCTTCTCTCTCTCCCTCCCTCCCTCCCTCCCCCCCTCTCAGTCAGCTGTAGGACGGAGGTATAGAGTTAGCCTGCGTCCTGAAACACCCTACTCCGTAAATAGTGCACTTCTTTCAACCCTAAAAGGAATAGGGTGCCTTCTGACCAGGTCCTGAAGGGAATAGGGTGCCTTCTGACCAGGGCCTGAAGGGAATAGGGTGCCTTCTCACCAGGGCCTGAAGGGAATAGGGTGCCTTCTGACCAGGGCCTGAAGGGAATAGAGTGCATTCTGACCAGGGCCTGAAGG
>NC_138308.1:46645000-46647500 GCF_965601325.2 Salmo salar
CTGTTCACTATTGATTCAGCTATTCATTATAGATGAATCTATTCATTTTGAATCAATTCATTATAGATTCATCTGTTCATTATAGATTCATCTGTTCACTATAGATGCATATTTTCACTACAGGCCTACATACAGCCACAATGTAGATATGCTTTTCACTCAACAATAAGCAAAGATGAGATTCCCTTTATAAGGAAAACTCCCAACATAAAAGGATTGACTCAGATTAAATACAGAGAGAACATTAGAACGAGTTCATTCTACTCTAAAACCTGGATTCATTGTGTAGAGAGAGAGAGAGAGAGAGAGAGAGAGAGAGAGAGAGAGAGAGAGAGCGAGAGAGAGAGAGAGAGAGAGAGAGAGAGCTGCATTTCCTATTACACTGTGACACAAACTCAGACCTAAGAGAATATTTCTTTCCCAAAATTATAATTCAATACAAAGAATTTGAAACTATAAAAGATGAAGAAAAAATCAAATATTTATTGGGTGAAAAGACAAAATGTGCAGTTTTGGCACAAATATGTGTCCTCCAGCCTCAACCTGAGGGACAGCCAGATATGTGTCCTCCTGCCACAACCTGAGGGACAGCCAGATATGTGTCCTCCTGCCACAACCTGAGGGACAGCCAGATATGTGTCCTCCTGCCACAACCTGAGGGACAGCCAGATATGTGTCCTCCTGCCACAACCTGAGGGACAGCCAGATATGTGTCCTCCTGCCACAACCTGAGGGACAGCCAGATATGTGTCCTCCAGCCACAACCTGAGGGACAGCCAGATATGTGTCCTGCCTCAACCTGAGGGACAGCCAGATATGTGTCCTCCTGCCACAACCTGATGAACAGCCAGATATGTGTCCTCCTGCCACAACCTGAGGGACAGCCAGATATGTGTCCTCCAGCCTCAACCTGAGGTACAGACAGATATGTGTCCTCCTGCCACAACCTGAGGGACAGCCAGATATGTGTCCTGCCTCAACCTGAGGGACAGCCAGATATGTGTCCTCCTGCCACAACCTGAGGGACAGCCAGATATGTGTCCTCCTGCCACAACCTGAGGGACAGCCAGATATGTGTCCTCCTGCCACAACCTGAGGGACAGCCAGATATGTGTCCTCCTGCCACAACCTGAGGGACAGCCAGATATGTGTCCTCCAGCCACAACCTGAGGGACAGCCAGATATGTGTCCTGCCTCAACCTGAGGGACAGCCAGATATGTGTCCTCCTGCCACAACCTGATGAACAGCCAGATATGTGTCCTCCTGCCACAACCTGAGGGACAGCCAGATATGTGTCCTCCAGCCTCAACCTGAGGTACAGACAGATATGTGTCCTCCTGCCACAACCTGAGGGACAGCCAGATATGTGTCCTGCCTCAACCTGAGGGACAGCCAGATATGTGTCCTCCTGCCACAAGCTGAGGGGCAGCCAGATATGTGTCCTCCTGCCACAACCTGAGGGACAGCCAGATATATGTCCTCCTGCCTCAACCTGAGGGACAGCCAGATATGTGTCCTCCTGCCACAAGCTGAGGGACAGACAGATATGTGTCCGCCAGCCACAACCTGAGGGACAGCCAGATATGTGTCCTCCAGCCTCAACCTGAGGGACAACCAGATATGTGTCCTCCTGCCACAACCTGAGGGACAGCCAGATATGTGTCCTCCAGCCTCAACCTGAGGGACAACCAGATATGTGTCCTCCTGCCACAACCTGAGGGACAGCCAGATATGTGTCCTCCTGCCACAACCTGAGGGACAGCCAGATATGTGTCCTCCTGCCACAACCTGAGGGACAGCCAGATATGTGTCCTCCTGCCACAACCTGAGGGACAACCAGATATGTGTCCTCCTGCCACAACCTGAGGGACAGCCAGATATGTGTCCTCCTGCCACAACCTGAGGGACAGCCAGTGAAAAGTGCAATGTAATGTGGATAATATTTCCCATCTTGTTTTGTTTTGTCTTTCGTACCAGGTCATGTGTCTTCTCAGTCATGTTGACACTGGTCTACTACCGTTGCTTTAATGTATTGTTGTTCTGATTAATATTGTTGTTGTAGTTGTTGTTAATGGTAACCCCATGTCCACTACTGTTATTATTGCTGTTGGTCCCACCATTTTTTTTATATATGTATACTTTGACACTGTAAGTAATAATGAACTTGCCATGTCAATAAAGTCAATTGAAAGAGAGAGAGAGAGAGAGAGAGAGAGTGAGAGAGAGAGAGAGAGAGAGAGAGAGAGAGAGAGAGAGAGAGAGAGAGAGAGAGAGCGAGAGAGCGAGAGCGTAGAGAGAGCGAGAGAGAGGGAGAGAGAAGGACAGTGAGAGAGAGAGGAGAGAGAGAGAGCGAGAGAGCGAGAGCGTAGAGAGAGCGAGAGAGAGGGAGAGAGAAGGACAGTGAGAGAGAGAGGAGAGAGAGAGAGCGAGAGAGCGAGAGCGTAGAGAGAGCGAGGGAGGATAAATAAACCATTGAATGCTGTTTGTAACTCATCGGAA
>NC_138308.1:46650000-46732500 GCF_965601325.2 Salmo salar
TCCTTTCCTCTCCTGTCCACTCCTTTCGTCTCTTTTCCTTTCTTCTCTTTTCATTTCCTTTCCTCTCCTTTCATTTCCTTTCCTCTCATTTCTAGGCTACTTGGGGCAGCAGGTAGCCTAGTGGTTAGAGCTTTGGGCGAGTGACCGAAAAGTTGCTAGATTGAATCACTGAGCTGACAAGGTAAAAATCTGTCGTTCTGCCCCTGAACAAGGCAGTTAACCCACTGTCCCCAGGTAGGTCGTCATTATAAATAAGAATTTGTTCTTAACTGACTTGCCTAGTTAAATAAACAAATAAAAAAAATAGTTTCCTTTCCTTTTGTCTTGTTTAGTTTCCTTCCCTTCCATTTAATTTCCTTTAATTTTCTTGCATTTTTCAGGTATGGTCTTTTGCCCTTTATTGCCTTTTTCAACACTATACTTTTTAATTCAGGCGTACAATCTTGGATAGAGTTATCATCATTTAATTTTCCATCAGGCCAGACATAGAGACGGGTGTGTGTTGCCAGGTGATGGTGATGATGTCAGCATGGTCTCTGTCTCATACTTCCTCATTACTTTGGACCAGGACCCTGTGGGTTCTAGGACAACAGTAGCGCACCGTATAGAGAATAGGGAGCCATTTGGGAGTCAGTCCATCAGTATTTGAACGGTTTGGATGGTCTTTCATTTGCATCCTAATGCTGTACCGTTGTTATTTCATTTACAATATAGACGCACCGAGCGATAACTGGGAAAGAGGTAAGTTCCCCTGAGAGAACTAGAGGACAGAGACAAAAAAATGAATAACAAACTAAAATACTAAAATAAATCACTGTTATCTCTCCCTCCTCCCCTTCTCATATGAATTGGGTTTGATTAAACATTCATATTATACAAAATGCCATTCAGCTTGAGCAACTATATTATTAAAGAATGCAATGTGGAGGGACATAAAATAATAATTTCCTAACAATGCCTGGAGATAAGAAAAGTCCTCCATCCAGGCTGTGTTTCTTCAACAACGTTGCAGCCAGCCAGCCAGTTGTTGGCTATGGATTGCTTTCTGCTGACTGACCGTGCTAGCAGCATTTTGTTAATCTGCTTCCTCTACATGTCTACACATTTACTTAGCAGTCATCTATCCTGTTGGGGATAGGGGGCAGTATTTGCACGGCCGGATAAAAAACGTACCCGATTTAATCTGGTTATTACTACTGCCCAGAAACTAGAATATGCATATAATTATTGGCTTTGGATAGAAAACACCCTAAAGTTTCTAAAACTGTTTGAATGGTGTCTATGAGTATAACAGAACTCATATGGCAGGCAAAAACCTGAGAAGATTCCTTACAGGAAGTGGCCTGTCTGACCATTTCTTGGCCTTCTTGATCATCTCTATCCAAAACTGAGGATCTCTGCTGTAACGTGACACTTCCTACGGCTCCCATAGGCTCTCAGAAGGCGGGAAAAAGCTGAATGATGTCTTTGCAGCCCCTGGCTGAAAAACATTAGAGCCTTTGGTAAGTGGTCGATCAGAGGACAATGAGACTGAGGCGCGTGCACGAGGCGACCCCATGTTTTTATTTTCTCTCTCTTTGAACGTAAACAGGGTTTCCCGGTCGGAATATTATCGCTTTTTTACGAGAAAAATGGCATAAAAATTGATTTTAAACAGCGGTTGACATGCTTCAAAGTACGGTAATGGAATATTTAGACATTTTTTGTCACGAAACGCTTTCGGGCGCGTCATCCTTCTTTACCCTTCGGATAGTGTCTTGAACGCACGAACAAAACAGAGGATATTTGAACATAACTATGGATTATTTTGAACCAAACCAACATTTGTTATTGAAGTAGAAGTCCTCGGAGTGCATTCTGACGAAGAACAGCAAAGGTAATCCAATTTTTCTTATTGTAAATCTGACTTTGGTGAGGGCTAAACTTGGTGGGTGTCTAAATAGCTAGCCGTGATGGCTGGGCTATGTACTCAGAATATTGCAAAATGTGCTTTCACCGAAAAGCTATTTTGTTCGTGCGTTCCAGACACTATCCGAAGTGTAAATAAGGGTCACGAGCATGGCGCAATTCGTGCCAAAGAATTTCTAAATATTCCATTACCGTACTTCGAAGCATGTCAACCGCTGTTTAAAATCCATTTTTATGCCATTTTTCTCGTAAAAAAGCGATAATATTCCGACCGGGAATCTACGTTTAGGTAAACAGAGGAAAGAAAAAAAGCATTCGGTCGACGCGGGCACGCGCCTGAGTCTCACAGTACTGTAACCAGCCACTACCCAAACGCGCTACTTTTTTTCAACATTATCCACACTGTTAACATAACCCTAACATTATCCACACTGTTATCATAACACTAACATTATCCACACTGTTAACATAACCCTAACATTATCCACACTGTTAACATAACCCTAATATTATCCACACTGTTAACATAACCCTAACATTATCCACACTGTTAACATAACCCTAACATTATCCACACTGTTAACATAACCCTAACATTATCCACACTGTTAACATAACCCTAACATTATTCACACTGTTAACATAACCCTAACATTATACACACTGTTAACATAACCCTAACATTATCCACACTGTTAACATAGCACAAACATTATCCACACTGTTAACATAACCCTAACATTATCCACACTGTTAACATAACCCTAACATTATCCACACTGTTCACATAACCCTAACATTATCCACACTGTTAACATAACCCTAACATTATCCACACTGTTAACATAACCCTAAAATTATCCACACTGTTATCATAACCCTAACATTATTGTCACGTCCTGACCAGTAAAAGGGGTTGTTTGTTATTGTAGTTTGGTCAGGGCGTGGCAGGGGGTGTTTGTTTAGTGTGTTTCGGGTTTTTTTGGGCAATGTTCTATGTTAGTATCTTTCTATGTCTGTGTCTATTTAGTCTATTTCTATGTTCAGGGTTTTTGGTTTGGCCTTCAATTAGAAGCAGCTGTTCTTCGTTGCTTCTAATTGGAGGTCATATTTAAATAGGGGTTTTTGTCACTGTGTTGGTGGGTAGTTGTTTCCTGTTCCGTGTATAGCGTTTAGCCTTACAGGACTGTCTTCGTCATTGTTTGTTATTTTGTTTAGTGTTTACGTTGCCTTCTAAATAAAAGAAGATGAGTATACACATTCCCGCTGTGTTTTGGTCTACTCAATACGACGAACGTTACAATAATACCTAACATAATACCTAACATAATACTTAACATTATGCCTAACATTATGCCTAACATAATATCTAACATAATACCTAACATAATACCTAACATAGTACCTAACATTATGCCTAACATAATACCTAACATAATACCTAACATAGTACCTAACATTATGCCTAACATCATACCTAACATAATACCTAACATAATACCTAACATAATACCTAACATTGTCCCTAACATAATACCTAACATAATACCTAACATTGTGCCTAACATCATACCTAACATCATACCTAACATCATACCTAACATAATACCTAACATAATACCTAACATTGTGCCTAACATTATACCTAACATAATACCTAACATAATACCGAACCTTGTGCCTAACATTGTGCCTAACATTGTGCCTAACATTGTACCTAACATTGTACTTAACATTGTGCCTGACCTTGTGCCTAACCCATTTTGACTTTGCAGCTTGGTCTTCTAGTGGGAACTGTGTTTGGCTGGTTAGACCCTGCTCTGTACCAGAAACACCTTCCCCCCTGGGTCCACACACACACACACACACACACACACACACACACACACACACACACACCACACACACACACACACACACACACACAGTGTCCTGAGAACGCTGCTACGCTGGAGGTTCCGGAACCTGCCGGGGCTTTTCTCTCCCAGTTCTCCCTCATTTTCGAGCTGCAGCTTTCTTCGTTCCCCTCAGACCGCTCGAGGATAGAGTACATCATAATGCTGATGTCAAGGAGGGCAGTCGCCTGGGCTACGGCGGTGTGGGAGCATCACTCAGTCTAGAGGAGTTTGCGGCGGAAGTTCGGAAGGTGTTTGGATTCTCTGTTGTCTGGGAGGCTGTTCGTAAGCTGCTCCAGCTACATCAAGACTCCCACAGTCACACCCTGATCTGTTTCACCTGTCTTTGTGCTTGTCTCCACACCCCACCAGATATCTCCCATCTCCCCTGACCCTGAGACTGCCTGCCGTTCTGTACCTTGTCCCACCACCCTGGATTATTGACCTCTGTCTGCCCTGACCCAGAGACTGCCCTGACCCAGAGACTGCCCTGACCCTGAGACTGCCCTGACCCAGAGACTGCCCTGACCCTGAGACTGCCCTGACCCTGAGACTGTCCTGACCCAGAGACTGCCCTGACCCAGAGACTGCCCTGACCCAGAGACCTGACCCAGAGACTGCCCTGACCCAGAGACTGCCCTGACCCTGAGACTGCCTGCCGTTCTGTACCTTATGGACTCTGATCTGGATTACTGACCCCTGCCTGTCCATGACCTGTTGTTTTTCCTGCTACCCTGTTCTAGTAATAAACTGTTGTTACTTCAACACTGTCTGCATCTGGGTCTTCCATAAAACGTGATATTAACATAATAATGTATTATGAAACAGGCTGTAGATTTAAGCTTTTGGTTAATTAAAAGAGCCTTGTATTGTTACCATAACAACCATACATTGTTATTTTCTTCTACCGTGGTATAAGTAGCATCAACTCGCAAACATAGACAGGTGTTTGTTGAAAGAATGCTTATTGAGATATTTGTTTTTAATTAATAGGTTCATTTAAGAGGTTGTGTCACGGGTGTCGTATGGATTGGACCAAAATGCAGCGGGAATATGTATACTCATCTTCTTTTTATTTTGAAGAAGGAGAAACAACTAAATACGTATACAAAAAGAACACAACAAAACAGTCCTGTCAGGTGCAACAAACACTAAACAAGGACCAACAACCCACAAATCCCATAGAAAAACACCCCTCTTAAATTGGACCTTCAATTAGAAGCAACTAGGAGCAGCTGCTTCCAATTGAAGGTCAACCCAACAAACACCACATAGAAATAGACATACTAGAACATAGAAATAGACTAACAAGAACATAACCCAACAAACCCCGAAACACTCTAAACAAACACACCCCTGTCACGTCCTGACCAAACTACAATAACAAATAACCCCTTATACTGGTCAGGACGTGACAGGTTGTAGAAATTTGTATTTTAATGAAATAGAGTTGTAATAAATGTAGTATAGCTTTAATTAAATGTTCATTTAATTTAATGATGTCAAAATTATTCATTGTGAATTAGAAAAAATAAAATCTTGCAAAACAACCTGCTTATGAGCAGACTGTATATATAACTGGCAGACTGTATATATAACTGGCAGACTGTATATATAATTGGCAGACTGTATATATAACTGGCAGACTGTATATATAATTGGCAGACTGTGCTGTATATATAACTGGCAGACTGTATATATAACTGGCAGACTGTATATATAACTGGCAGACTGTATATATAACTGGCAGACTGTACTGTATATATAACTGGCAGACTGTATATATAACTGGCAGACTGTATATATAACTGGCAGACTGTACTGTATATATAACTGGCAGACTGTATATATAACTGGCAGACTGTATATATAATTGGCAGACTGTATATATAATTGGCAGACTGTATATATAACTGGCAGACTGTATATATAATTGTCAGACTGTATATATAACTGGCAGACTGTATATATAACTGGCAGATTGTATATATAATTGGCAGACTGTATATATAACTGGCAGACTGTATATATAACTGGCAGATTGTATATTTAATTGTCAGACTGTATATATAACTGGCAGACTGTACTGTATATATAACTGGCAGACTGTATATATAACTGGCAGACTGTATATATAACTGGCAGACTGTATATATAATTGTCAGACTGTATATATAACTGGCAGACTGTATATATAATTGTCAGACTGTATATATAACTGACAGACTGTATATATAAATGGCAGATTGTATATATAATTGGCAGACTGTATATTAAACTGGCAGACTGTATATATAACTGGCAGACTGTACTGTATATATAACTGGCAGACTGTACTGTATATATAACTGGCAGACTGTATATATAATTGGCAGACTGTATATATAACTGGCAGACTGTATATATAACTGGCAGACTGTACTGTATATATAACTGGCAGACTGTATATATAACTGGCAGACTCTACTGTCTATATAACTGGCAGACTGTATATATAATTGGCAGACTGTATATTTAACTGGCAGACTGTATATATAATTATCAGACTGTAAATATAACTGGCAGACTGTATATATAATTGTCAGACTGTATATATAACTGGCAGACTGTATATATAATTATCAGACTGTATATATAATTATCAGACTGTATATATAACTGGCAGACTGTATATATAACTGGCAGACTGTACCGTATATATAAATGGCAGACTGTATATTTAACTGGCAGACTGTATATATAACTGGCAGACTGTATATATAATTGGCAGACTGTATATATAATTGGCAGACTGTATATATAACTGGCAGACTGTATATATAATTGTCAGACTGTATATATAACTGGCAGACTGTATATATAACTGGCAGATTGTATATATAATTGGCAGACTGTATATATAACTGGCAGACTGTATATATAACTGGCAGATTGTATATATAATTGTCAGACTGTATATATAACTGGCAGACTGTACTGTATATATAACTGGCAGACTGTATATATAACTGGCAGACTGTATATATAACTGGCAGACTGTATATATAATTGTCAGACTGTATATATAACTGGCAGACTGTATATATAATTGTCAGACTGTATATATAACTGACAGACTGTATATATAAATGGCAGATTGTATATATAATTTGCAGACTGTATATATAACTGGCAGACTGTATATATAACTGGCAGACTGTATATATAACTGGCAGACTGTACTGTATATATAACTGGCAGACTGTACTGTATATATAACTGGCAGACTGTATATATAATTGGCAGACTGTATATATAACTGGCAGACTGTATATATAACTGGCAGACTGTACTGTATATATAACTGGCAGACTGTATATATAACTGGCAGACTGTATATATAACTGGCAGACTGTATATATAACTGGCAGACTGTATATATAATTGTCAGACTGTATATATAACTGGCAGACTGTATATATAACTGGCAGACTGTATATATAATTGTCAGACTGTATATATAACTGGCAGACTGTATATATAACTGGCAGACTGTATATATAATTGGCAGACTGTCTATATAACTGGCAGACTGTATATATAACTGGCAGACTGTATATATAATTGGCAGACTGTATATATAACTGGCAGACTGTATATATAATTGGCAGACTGTACTGTATATATAACTGGCAGACTGTATATATAACTGGCAGACTGTATATATAACTGGCAGACTGTACTGTATATATAACTGGCAGACTGTATATATAACTGGCAGACTGTATATATAACTGGCAGACTGTACTGTATATATAACTGGCAGACTGTATATATAACTGGCAGACTGTACTGTATATATAACTGGCAGACTGTATATTTAACTGGCAGACTGTATATATAACTGGCAGACTGTATATATAATTGGCAGACTGTATATATAATTGGCAGACTGTATATATAACTGGCAGACTGTATATATAACTGGCAGACTGTATATATAACTGGCAGATAGTATATATATTTGGCAGACTGTATATATAACTGGCAGACTGTATATATAACTGGCAGATTGTATATTTAATTGTCAGACTGTATATATAACTGGCAGACTGTACTGTATATATAACTGGCAGACTGTATATATAACTGGCAGACTGTATATATAACTGGCAGACTGTATATATAATTGTCAGACTGTATATATAACTGGCAGACTGTATATATAATTGTCAGACTGTATATATAACTGACAGACTGTATATATAAATGGCAGATTGTATATATAATTGGCAGACTGTATATTAAACTGGCAGACTGTATATATAACTGGCAGACTGTACTGTATATATAACTGGCAGACTGTACTGTATATATAACTGGCAGACTGTATATATAATTGGCAGACTGTATATATAACTGGCAGACTGTATATATAACTGGCAGACTGTACTGTATATATAACTGGCAGACTGTATATATAACTGGCAGACTGTACTGTCTATATAACTGGCAGACTGTATATATAATTGGCAGACTGTATATTTAACTGGCAGACTGTATATATAATTATCAGACTGTAAATATAACTGGCAGACTGTATATATAATTGTCAGACTGTATATATAACTGGCAGACTGTATATATAATTATCAGACTGTATATATAATTATCAGACTGTATATATAACTGGCAGACTGTATATATAACTGGCAGACTGTACCGTATATATAAATGGCAGACTGTATATTTAACTGGCAGACTGTATATATAACTGGCAGACTGTATATATAATTGGCAGACTGTATATATAATTGGCAGACTGTATATATAACTGGCAGACTGTATATATAATTGTCAGACTGTATATATAACTGGCAGACTGTATATATAATTATCAGACTGTAAATATAACTGGCAGACTGTATATATAATTGTCAGACTGTATATATAACTGGCAGACTGTATATATAATTATCAGACTGTATATATAATTATCAGACTGTATATATAACTGGCAGACTGTATATATAACTGGCAGACTGTACCGTATATATAAATGGCAGACTGTATATTTAACTGGCAGACTGTATATATAACTGGCAGACTGTATATATAATTGGCAGACTGTATATATAATTGGCAGACTGTATATATAACTGGCAGACTGTATATATAATTGTCAGACTGTATATATAACTGGCAGACTGTATATATAACTGGCAGATTGTATATATAATTGGCAGACTGTATATATAACTGGCAGACTGTATATATAACTGGCAGATTGTATATATAATTGTCAGACTGTATATATAACTGGCAGACTGTACTGTATATATAACTGGCAGACTGTATATATAACTGGCAGACTGTATATATAATTGTCAGACTGTATATATAACTGGCAGACTGTATATATAATTGTCAGACTGTATATATAACTGACAGACTGTATATATAAATGGCAGATTGTATATATAATTGGCAGACTGTATATATAACTGGCAGACTGTATATATAACTGGCAGACTGTATATATAACTGGCAGACTGTACTGTATATATAACTGGCAGACTGTACTGTATATATAACTGGCAGACTGTATATATAATTGGCAGACTGTATATATCTGGCAGACTGTATATATAACTGGCAGACTGTACTGTATATATAACTGGCAGACTGTATATATAACTGGCAGACTGTATATATAACTGGCAGACTGTATATATAACTGGCAGACTGTATATATAATTGTCAGACTGTATATATAACTGGCAGACTGTATATATAACTGGCAGACTGTATATATAATTGTCAGACTGTATATATAACTGGCAGACTGTATATATAACTGGCAGACTGTATATATAATTGGCAGACTGTATATATAACTGGCAGACTGTATATATAACTGGCAGACTGTATATATAATTGGCAGACTGTATATATAACTGGCAGACTGTATATATAATTGGCAGACTGTACTGTATATATAACTGGCAGACTGTATATATAACTGGCAGACTGTATATATAACTGGCAGACTGTATATATAACTGGCAGACTGTACTGTATATATAACTGGCAGACTGTATATATAACTGGCAGACTGTATATATAACTGGCAGACTGTATATATAACTGGCAGACTGTACTGTATATATAACTGGCAGACTGTATATATAACTGGCAGACTGTATATATAACTGGCAGACTGTACTGTATATATAACTGGCAGACTGTATATTTAACTGGCAGACTGTATATATAACTGGCAGACTGTATATATAATTGGCAGACTGTATATATAATTGGCAGACTGTATATATAACTGGCAGACTGTATATATAATTGTCTGACTGTATATATAACTGGCAGACTGTATATATAACTGGCAGATAGTATATATAATTGGCAGACTGTATATATAACTGGCAGACTGTATATATAACTGGCAGATTGTATATTTAATTGTCAGACTGTATATATAACTGGCAGACTGTACTGTATATATAACTGGCAGACTGTATATATAACTGGCAGACTGTATATATAACTGGCAGACTGTATATATAATTGTCAGACTGTATATATAACTGGCAGACTGTATATATAATTGTCAGACTGTATATATAACTGACAGACTGTATATATAAATGGCAGATTGTATATATAATTGGCAGACTGTATATTAAACTGGCAGACTGTATATATAACTGGCAGACTGTACTGTATATATAACTGGCAGACTGTACTGTATATATAACTGGCAGACTGTATATATAATTGGCAGACTGTATATATAACTGGCAGACTGTATATATAACTGGCAGACTGTACTGTATATATAACTGGCAGACTGTATATATAACTGGCAGACTGTACTGTCTATATAACTGGCAGACTGTATATATAATTGGCAGACTGTATATTTAACTGGCAGACTGTATATATAATTATCAGACTGTAAATATAACTGGCAGACTGTATATATAATTGTCAGACTGTATATATAACTGGCAGACTGTATATATAATTATCAGACTGTATATATAATTATCAGACTGTATATATAACTGGCAGACTGTATATATAACTGGCAGACTGTACCGTATATATAAATGGCAGACTGTATATTTAACTGGCAGACTGTATATATAACTGGCAGACTGTATATATAATTGGCAGACTGTATATATAATTGGCAGACTGTATATATAACTGGCAGACTGTATATATAATTGGCAGACTGTATATATAACTGGCAGACTGTATATATAACTGGCAGATTGTATATATAATTGGCAGACTGTATATATAACTGGCAGACTGTATATATAACTGGCAGATTGTATATATAATTGTCAGACTGTATATATAACTGGCAGACTGTACTGTATATATAACTGGCAGACTGTATATATAACTGGCAGACTGTATATATAACTGGCAGACTGTATATATAATTGTCAGACTGTATATATAACTGGCAGACTGTATATATAATTGTCAGACTGTATATATAACTGACAGACTGTATATATAAATGGCAGATTGTATATATAATTGGCAGACTGTATATATAACTGGCAGACTGTATATATAACTGGCAGACTGTATATATAACTGGCAGACTGTACTGTATATATAACTGGCAGACTGTACTGTATATATAACTGGCAGACTGTATATATAATTGGCAGACTGTATATATAACTGGCAGACTGTATATATAACTGGCAGACTGTACTGTATATATAACTGGCAGACTGTATATATAACTGGCAGACTGTACTGTAAATATAACTGGCAGACTGTATATATAATTGTCAGACTGTATATATAACTGGCAGACTGTATATATAATTATCAGACTGTATATATAATTATCAGACTGTATATATAACTGGCAGACTGTATATATAATTATCAGACTGTATATATAACTGGCAGACTGTATATATAACTGGCAGACTGTATATATAACTGGCAGACTGTATATATAACTGGCAAACTGTATATATAATTGTCAGACTGTATATATAACTGGCAGACTGTATATATAATTATCAGACTGTATATATAACTGGCAGACTGTATATATAACTGGCAGACTGTATATATAACTGGCAGACTGTATATATCATTATCAGACTGTATATATAACTGGCAGACTGTATATATAATTGTCAGACTGTATATATAACTGGCAGACTGTATATATAACTGGCAGACTGTATATATAATTGGCAGACTGTATATATAACTGGCAGACTGTATATATAACTGTCAGACTGTATATATAACTGGCAGATTGTACTGTATATAACTGGCAGACTTTATATATTATTGGCAGACTGTATATATAACTGGCAGACTGTATATATAACTGGCAGACTGTACTGTATATATAACTGGCAGACTGTATATATAATTGGCAGACTCTATATATAATTGTCAGACTGTATATATAACTGGCAGACTGTATATATAATTGGCGGACTGTATATATAATTGTCAGACTGTATATATAACTGGCAGACTGTATATATATTTGTCAGACTGTATATATAACTGGCAGACTGTATATATAACTGGCAGACTGTATATATAATTGTCAGACTGTATATATAACTGGCAGACTGTATATATAATTGTCAGACTGTATATATAACTGGCAGACTGTATATATAATTGTCAGACTGTATATATAACTGGCAGACTGTATATATAATTGGCAGACTGTATATATAACTGGCAGACTGTATATATAACTGGCAGACTGTATATATAATTGTCAGACTGTATATATAACTGGCAGACTGTATATATAATTGTCAGACTGTATATATAACTGGCAGACTGTATATATAATTGGCAGACTGTATATATAAATGGCAGACTGTATATATAATTGTCAGACTGTATATATAACTGGCAGACTGTATATATAACTGGCAGACTGTACTGTATATATAATTGTCAGACTGTATATATAACTGGCAGACTGTATATATAATTGTCAGACTGTATATATAACTGTTTGACTTCCGGTTTGGAGCGAGCAGTCGCACTACGCTTCGCTCCACAGGTAATATTACACTTCACTACATTACAACGGCTTGATTTGTTTGATCTGAGCAATTCTTCTTAGCTAGCTACATAGCCGTCTTTGTATCAAAGATAATTGTGTAGTTTAGAGTAATTGAGTAATTATCGAGGCTTGCTATCTTCGTCCTCCTAACGTAGTCAACACTGCTAGCTGCTAGCTAGCTAGTCATCACTGCTAGCTAGCCAACTTCTACCGACTAGCAGCACTGTAGAAACTATTACATTACAACGTAACGACTTGATTAGTGTGGTGTTAGTGTTAGTTAGCCAGCTACATAGTTGTCTTTGCTGTCTCTGTATCTAAGATAATTGTGTAGTTTGAGTAATTATCGTGGTGAGCTAGCCAGCCGCGACGCGGCGCCAGACTTAGTCAACACACCTAGTCATCATTAACCCACTGCTAGCTAGCCAACCGACTAGCAGCGCTGTAGATACTAATACTTTACAACGGAACGATTTGACTAGTGCAGTGTTAGCTAGCTAGCTAGCTACTTAGTTGTCTTTGTCATAGTTTGATAATTGTGTAGTCTAGTAATTACCGAGGTTAGCTAGCCAGCTATTTCCGTCCCCCGCGACGCCATTTTTCCTAACCCAGCCAACTATTACCGACGAGCAGCATTGTAGAAACTAAATACATTACAAGGAACGTCTTGATTAGTGTTATGTTAGCTAGCTAGCTACAAAGTTGCTTTGTATCATGACAAGGTGTAGTACTGAAACTATCGAGGTTACCTAGCCAGCTACACGTTCAAAGTCAACAACGCAGCCACTGCTAGCTAGCCTACTCCACCAGCCAGCTGTACTGTATCATTTTAGTCAATAAGATTTTTGCAACGTAAGCTTAACTTTCGAACTTTCTGAACATTCGAGACGTGTAGTCCACTTGTCATTCCAATCTCCTTTGCATTAGCGTAGCCTCTTCTGTAGCTTGTCTACTATGTGTCTGTCTATCCCTGTTCTCTCCCCTCTGCACAGGCCATACAAACGCTCCACACCGCGTGGCCGCTGCCACTCTAACCTGGTGGTCCCAGCGCGCACGACCCACGTGGAGTTCCAGGTCTCCGGCAGCCTCCGGAACTGCCGGTCTGCGGCCAACAAGGCTGAGTTCATCTCAGCCTATGCTTCCCTCCAGTCCCTAGACTTCCTGGCGCTGACGGAAACATGGATTACCACCGATAACACTGCTACTCCTACTGCTCTCTCCTCGTCTGACTACGTGTTCTCGCATACCCCTAGAGCATCGAGCCAGCGGGGTGGTGGCACTGGAATCCTCATCTCTCCCAAGTGGACATTCTCTCTTTCTCCCCTGACCCATCTGTCTATCTCCTCATTTGAATTCCATGCTGTCACAGTTACCAGCCCTTTCAAGCTTAACATCCTTACCATTTATCGCCCTCCAGGTTCCCTTGGAGAGTTCATCAATGAGCTTGACGCCTTGATAAGTTCCTTTCCTGAGGATGGCTCACCTCTCACAGTTCTGGGTGATTTTAACCTCCCCACGTCTACCTTTGACTCATTCCTCTCTGCCTCCTTCTTTCCACTCCTCTCCTCTTTCGACCTCACCCTCTCACCTTCCCCCCCTACTCACAAGGCAGGCAATACGCTTGACCTCATCATTACTAGATGCTGTTCTTCCACTAATCTCTTTGCAACTCCCCTCCAAGTCTCCGACCACTACCTTGTATCCTTTTCCCTCTCGCTCTCATCCAACACTTCTCACTCTGCCCCTACTCGGATGGTATTGCGCAGTCCCAACCTTCGCTCTCTCTCTCCCGCTACTCTCTCCTCTTCCATCCTATCATCTCTTCCCTCTGCTCAAACCTTCTCCAACCTATCTCCTGATTCTGCCTCCTCAACCCTCCTCTCCTCCCTCTCTGCATCCTTTGATTTCCTCTGTCCCCTATCCTCCAGGCCGGCTCGGTCCTCCCCTCCTGCTCCGTGGCTCGACGACTCACTGCGAGCTCACAGAACAGGGCTCCGGGCAGCCGAGCGGAAATGGAGGAAAACTCACCTCCCTGCGGACCTGGCATCCTTTCACTCCCTCCTCTCTACATTTTCCTCTGGCACCCCAATGGTGGAACTCCAAGCATCTGCCTCTAACCCTAGGAAGCTCTTTGCTACCTTCTCCTCCCTCCTGAATCCTCCTCCACCTCCCCCCCCTCCTCCCTCTCTGCGGATGACTTCATCAACCATTTTGAAAAGAAGGTTGACGACATCCGATCCTCGTTTGCTAAGTCAAACGACACCGCTGGTCCTGCTCACACTGCCCTACCCTGTGCTTTGACCTCTTTCTCCCCTCTCTCTCCAGATGAAATCTCGCGTCTTGTGACGGCCGGCCGCCCAACAACCTGCCCACTTGACCCTATCCCCTCCTCTCTTCTCCAGACCATTTCCGGAGACCTTCTCCCCTACCTCGCCTCGCTCATCAACTCATCCTTGACCGCTGGCTACGTCCCTTCCGTCTTCAAGAGAGCGAGAGTTGTACCCCTTCTGAAAAAACCTACACTCGATCCCTCCGATGTCAACAACTACAGACCAGTATCCCTTCTCTCCTTTCTCTCCAAAACTCTTGAACGTGCCGTCCTTGGCCAGCTCTCTTGCTATCTCTCTCAGAATGACCTTCTTGATCCTAATCAGTCAGGTTTCAAGACTGGGCATTCAACTGAGACTGCTCTTCTCTGTGTCACGGAGGCTCTCCGCACTGCTAAAGCTAACTCTCTCTCCTCTGCTCTCATCCTTCTAGATCTATCTGCTGCCTTTCATACCGTGAACCATCAGATCCTCCTCTCCACCCTCTCCGAGCTGGGTATCTCCGGCGCAGCCCACGCTTGGATTGCGTCCTACCTGACAGGTCGCTCCTACCAGGTGGCGTGGCGAGAATCTGTCTCCGCACCACGTGCTCTCACCACTGGTGTCCCCCAGGGCTCTGTTCTAGGCCCACTCCTATTCTCGCTATACACCAAGTCACTTGGCTCTGTCATATCCTCACATGGTCTCTCATATCATTGCTATGCAGATGACACACAATTAATCTTCTCCTTTCCCCCTTCTGACAACCAGGTGGCGAATCGCATCTCTGCATGTCTGGCAGACATATCAGTGTGGATGACGGATCACCACCTCAAGCTGAACCTCGGCAAGACGGAGCTGCTCTTCCTCCCGGGGAAGGACTGCCCGTTCCATGATCTCGCCATCACGGTTGACAACTCCTTTGTGTCCTCCTCCCAGAGTGCTAAGAGCCTCGGCGTGACCCTGGACAACACCCTGTCGTTCTCCACTAACATCAAGGCGGTGACCCGATCCTGTAGGTTCATGCTCTACAACATTCGCAGAGTACGACCCTGCCTCACACAGGAAGCGGCGCAGGTCCTAATCCAGGCACTTGTCATCTCCCGTCTGGATTACTGCAACTCGTTGTTGGCTGGGCTCCCTGCCTGTGCCATGAAACCCCTACAACTCATCCAGAACGCCGCAGCCCGTCTGGTGTTCAACCTTCCCAAGTTCTCTCACGTCACCCCGCTCCTCCGCTCTCTCCACTGGCTTCCAGTCGAAGCTCGCATCCGCTACAAGACCATGGTGCTTACCTACGGAGCTGTGAGGGGAACGGCACCTCCGTACCTTCAGGCTCTGATCAGGCCCTACACCCAAACAAGGGCACTGCGTTCATCCACCTCTGGCCTGCTCGCCTCCCTACCTCTGAGGAAGCACAGTTCCCGCTCAGCCCAGTCAAAACTGTTCGCTGCTCTGGCACCCCAATGGTGGAACAAGCTCCCTCACGACTCCAGGACAGCGGAGTCAATCACCACCTTCCGGAGACACCTGAAACCCCACCTCTTTAAGGAATACCTGGGATAGGATAAAGTAATCCTTCTAACCCCCCCGTAAAAGATTTAGATGCACTATTGTAAAGTGGTTGTTCCACTGGTTATTATAAGGTGAATGCACCAATTTGTAAGTCGCTCTGGATAAGAGCGTCTGCTAAATGACTTAAATGTAAATGTAAATGTATATATAACTGGCAGACTGTATATATAATTGTCAGACTGTATATATAACTGGCAGACTGTATATATAATTGTCAGACTGTATATATAACTGGCAGACTGTATATATAACTGGCAGACTGTATATATAATTGTCAGACTGTATATATAACTGGCAGACTGTATATATAATTGTCAGACTGTATATATAACTGGCAGACTGTATATATAATTGTCAGACTGTATATATAACTGGCAGACTGTATATATAATTGTCAGACTGTATATATAACTGGCAGACTGTATATATAACTGGCAGACTGTACTGTATATATAACTGGTAGACTGTATATATAACTGGCAGACTGTATATATAACTGGCAGACTGTATATATAATTGTCAGACTGTATATATAACTGGCAGACTGTATATAAAGCTGGCAGACTGTATATATAACTGGCAGACTGTATATATAATTGGCAGACTGTATATATAATTGTCAGAGTGTATATATAACTGGCAGACTGTATATATAACTGGCAGACTCTATATATAATTGTCAGACTGTATATATAACTGGCAGACTGTATATATAATTGTCAGACTGTATATATAACTGGCAGACTGTATGTATAACTGGCAGACTGTATATATAACTGGCAGACTGTATATATAATTGGCAGACTGTATATATAATTGGCAGACTGTATATATAACTGGCAGACTGTATATATAATTGGCAGACTGTATATATAACTGGCAGACTGTATATATAACTGGCAGAACGTATATATAACTGGCTCCTATATTTGGTTAATTATTTTATTTTGTTGAAACAATTAATTCGAATCGAATCATTCACACGTCTGACTGTTATTTCAGTATTAGTCCAGTTGGATCTGTACCAGTGTGACAGGATATTTTGTATAACTAAATAGCTACCTTTCCCTGCACAGTGAAGTTGAGTTGGTAAGTAACTCTGTCATTATTTTCCGGAGAAAAATTCAGACTGGTAGAAATGAGGAAGGATCATCCTCTGACAACAGCAATCTGTCTTTTTCTATTTTATTAAAATAAACACGCTTTTCATTTACTGACTCCATTATCTCTCTCTCTCTTTCCCTCTCTCTCTCTCCTCTGCTCTCTCTCTCTCTCCCTCTCTCTCTCGTCTCTCGCCCCCTCTGCCCCCCCCCCCCCTCTCTCTCGTCTCTCTCTCCCCTCCCTCTCCACCTCCACCAAGCCCCAGTGTTGGATGTCTTTTTGGCAGCAGACAGTTATTAATGGACCTGTAACAGGAGGCAAGCCTGGACACAGGCAGGATATTTTATTCACTTTCACATTGTCAAATGATTTTTCATTGCTGTTTTTAAAATGGAGAGAATGGAGAGAGGGATAGAAGGAGAGAGAGAAGATAAGGAGAAGGGGAGAGAAGAGAGAGGAGAAAATAAGGGAGGGGTGAGAATAGCGAGAGAGAAAGAGAGGAGAGAAGGAGAGAGGGGAGAGAGAGAAAGAGAAGAAGAGAGAGGAGGGAAGAAGAGAGAAGGAGAGGAGAGAGAGGAGAGAAGGAGAGAGGAGAGAAGAAGAGAGAGGAGGGAAGAAGAGAGAAGGAGAGGAGAGAAGGAGAGAGGAGAGAAGAGAAGGAGAGAAGGAGAGAGAGAAGAGAAGGAGAGAGAGAGAGGAGAGAGAGGAGAGAAGAAGAGAGAGGAGGGAAGAAGAGAGAAGATGAGGAGAGAAGGAGAGAGAGAAGAGAAGGAGAGAGCGGAGAAGAGAAGGGGAGTGAGAGACAGAGATAGAGGAGAGAGGTGGGAGAGGAGAGCGAGAAGAGAAGAGAAGGAGAGAGGAGAGAGAGAAGAGAGAGGAGAGAAGGAGAGAGAGGAGAGAAGGAGAGAAGAGAAGAGCAGAGACACTATCTCTCAATTCAATTTCAATTCAATTTCAATTCAATTTAAGGGGCTTTATTGGCATGGGAAACAAGTTTACATTGCCATCTCTCTCTCTCTCTCTCTCTCTCTCTCTCTCTCTTTCTCTTTCTCACACACACACACACACACACACACACACACACACACACACACACACACACACACACACACACACACACACACACACACACACACACACACACACACACACACCGCTGGTTGTATTTCAACTGGGAGACGTATTAGAGAGATGTATTAAAGAGATGTACACTACACTGACAGCTTTGCACACTCTTGACATTCTCTCAACCAGCTTCATGAGGTAGTCACCTGGAATGCATTTCAATTAACAGGTGTGCGTTGTTGAATGTAAATTTGTGGAATTTATTTCCTTCTTAATGTGTTTGAGCCAATCAGTTGTGTTGTGACAAGGTAGGTGTAGTATACAGAAGATAGCCCTATTTGGTAAAAGACCAAGTCCATATTTTTTTTTGATTCCAACCACCGTGACTTTGTGAGACATTATTTGACCGAGAAGGAGAGTGATGGAGTGCTGCATCAGATGACCTGGCCTCCACAATCCCCCCGAGATGGTTTGGGATGAGTTTGGGATGAGTCGGACCGCAGAGTGAAGGAAAAGCAGTAACTTCTTTGGTTACTACATAAATCCATGTGTGTTATTTTAATAGTTTTGACGTCTTCACTATTATTCGACAAATGTAGATGTTATGTACCCCAGTTTCTGTGTTGTGGGTTTGTATGTGTTTCTGTGTAATTTCAGGAAATGGCTTCCTGAAGTCCAAAGCAGCTGATTGGTCGGCCCCAGTGCAGATTGGAGCTCTGACCCCGCCCTCGTCAGGAGAACAGCTGTTTTTAATTTCCGACTCCTTCTGCAGCTTTAAAAGCCTGAGTTCCTTTGTGAGGAAGAGAGAGGGCTTCTGGGTATGTCCTGTGTTGGTTGTTGCTCAGCGAGAGCGGCTTGGTATGTCCTGTGTTTTTGATATTGGTCTGTATGAATTTTTGTGAAGTATTTTGTAGCCGGTCCTTTTTATTTATTTATTTTTATTTCACCTTTATTTAACCAGGTAGGCAAGTTGAGAACAAGTTCTCATTTACAATTGCGACCTGGCCAAGATGAAGCAAAGCAGTTCGACAACATACAAAAACACAGAGTTACACATGGAGTAAAACAACATACAATCAATGATGCAGTAGAGGCAAAAAAATGCCATGGTGGCAAAGTAAATAAAGTATAGCAAGAAAAACACTGGAATGGTAGATTTGTAGTTTGAAGAAAGTTCAAAGATAAAATATAAATAATATGGTGCAAAGGAGCAAAATAAATAAAATAAATAAATACAGTAGGGGAAGAGGTAGTAGTTTGGGCTAAATTATAGATTGGCTATGTACAGGTGCAGTGATCTGTGAGCTGCTCTGACAGCTGGTGCTTAAAGCTAGTGAGGGAGATAAGTGTTTCCAGTTTCAGAGATTTTTGTAGTTCGTTCCAGTCATTGGCAGCAGAGAACTGGAAGGAGAGACGACCAAAGGAGGAGTTGGCTTTAGGGGTGACCAGAGAGATATACCTGCTGGAGCGCGTGCTACAGGTGGGTGCTGCTATGGTGACCAGTGAGCGGAGATAAGGGGGGACTTTACCTAGCAGAGTCTTGTAGATGACCTGGAGCCAATGTGTTTGGCGACGATTATGAAGCGAAGGCCAGCCAACGAGAGCGTACAGGTCGCAGTGGTGGGTAGTATATGGGGCTTTGGTGACAAAACGGATGGCACTGTGATAGACTGCATCCAGCTTGTTGAGTAGGGTATTGGAAGCTATTTTGTAAATGACATCGCCGAAGTCGAGGATTGGTAGGATGGTCAGTTTTACGAGGGTATGTTTGGCAGCATGAGTGAAGGATGCTTTGTTGCGAAATAGGAAGCCAATTCGAGATTTCACTTTGGATTGGAGATGATTGATGTGAGTCTGGAAGGAGAGTTTACAGTCTAACCAGACACCTAGGTATTTGTAGTTGTCCACAAATTCTAAGTTAGAACCGTCCAGAGAAGTGATGCTGGACAGGCGGGCAGGTGCAGGCAGCGATCGGTTGAAGAGCATGCATTTAGTTTTACTTGTGTTTAGGAGCAGTTGGAGACCACGGAAGGAGAGTTGAATGGCATTGAAGCTCGTCTGGAGGGTTGTTAACACAGTGTCCAAAGAAGGGCCAGAAGTGTACAGAATGGTGTCGTCTGCGTAGAGGTGGATCAGAGATTCACCAGCAGCAAGAGCGACATCATTTATGTATACAGAGAAAAGAGTTGGCCCAAGAATTGAACCCTGTGGTACCCCCATAGAGACTGCCAGAGGTCCAGACAGTAGGCCCTCCGATTTGACACACTGAACTCTGTCAGAGAAGTAGTTGGTGAACCAGGCGACGCAATCGTTTGAGAAACCAAGGCTACTGAGTCTGCCGATGAGGATGTGGTGATTAACAGAGTCAAAAGCTTTGGCCAGGTCAATGAATATGGCAGCACAGTATTGTTTCTTATCGATGGCGGTTACGATGTCGTTTAGGACCTTGAGCGTGGCTGAGGTGCACCCATGACCAGCTCTGAAACCAGATTGCATAGCGGAGAGGGTGCGGAGGGATTCGAAATGGTCGGTAATCTGTTTGTTGACTTGTCTTTCGAAGACCTTAGATATAGGTCTGTAGCAATTAGGGTCAAGAGTGTCACCTCCTTTGAAGACGGGGATGACAGCAGCTGCTTTCCAATCTATGGGAATCTCAGACGACACGAAAGAGAGGTTGAACAGGCTAGTAATAGGGGTTGCAATAATTTTGGCAGATAATTTTAGAAAGAAAGGGTCCAGATTGTCAAGCCCAGCTGATTTGTAGGGGTCCAGATTTTGCAGCTCTTTCAGAACATCAGCTGAATGGATTTGGGAGAAGGAGAAATGGGGGAGGCTTGGGCGAGTAGCTGTGGGGGGTGCAGTGCTGTTGAATGCAGTAGGGGTAGTTAGGTGGAAAGCATGGCCAGCCGTAGAAAAATGCTTATTGAAATTCTCAATTATAGTGGGCTTATCGGTGGTGACAGAGTTTCCTATCCTCAGTGCAGTGGGCAGTTGGGAGGAGGTGTTCTTATTCTCCATGGACTTTACAATGTCCCAGAACTTTTTAGAGTTGGAGTTGCACGAAGCGAATTTCTGTTTGAAAAAGCTAGCCTTGGCGTTTCTAACTGCCTGTGTGTATTGGTTTCTAACTTCCCTAAAAAGTTGTATATCGCGGGGGCAGTTCGATGCTAATGCAGAACGCCACAGGATATTTTTGTGTTGGTTAAGGGCAGTCAGGTCTGGGGAGAACCAAGGGCTATATCTGTTCCTGGTTCTAAATTTCTTGAAAGGGGCATGCTTATTTAAGATGGAGAGGAAGGCATTTAAAAAAAATAACCAGGCATCCTCTACTAACGGGATGAGGTCAATATCCTTCCAGGATACCAGGGCCAGGTCGATTAGAAAGGCTTGCTCGTTGAAATGTTTCAGGGAGCGTTTGACAGTGATGAGTGGAGGTCGTTTGACCGCTGACCCATTACGGGTGCAGGCAATGAGGCAGTGATCGCTGAGATCTTGGTTGAAAACAGCAGAGGTGTATTTAGAGGGCACGTTGGTTAGGATGATATCTATGAGGGTGCCAGTGTTTGCGGCTTTGGGGTTGTACCTGGTGGGTTCATTAATAATTTGTGTGAGATTGAGGGCATCAAGCTTGGATTGTAGGATGGCTGGGGTGTTAAGCATGTCCCAGTTTAGGTCACCTAGTAGCACGAGCTCTGAAGATAGATGGGGGGCAATCAGTTCACATATGGTGTCCAGAGCACAACTGGGGGCCGAGGGGGGTCTATAGCAGGCGGCAACGGTGAGAGACTTGTTTTTGGAGAGGTGGATTTTTAAAAGTAGAAGTTCAAATTGTTTGGGTACAGACCTGGATAGCAGGACAGAACTCTGCAGGCTATCTCTGCAGTAGATTGCAACACCGCCCCCATTGGTCGTTCTATCTTGTCTGAAAACGTTGTAGTTAGGGATGAAGATTTCAGAGTTTTTGGTGGACTTCCTAAGCCAAGATTCAGACACAGCTAGGACATCCGGGTTGGCGGAGTGTGCTAAAGCAGTGAATAAAACAAACTTAGGGAGGAGGCTTCTAATGTTAACATGCATGAAACCAAGGTTATTACGGTTACAGAAGTCATCAAAAGAGAGCGCCTGGGGAGTAGGAGTGGAGCCAGGCACTGCAAGGCCTGGATTCACCTCTACATCCCCAGAGGAGCAGAGAAGAATAAGTATGAGGGTACGGCTAAAAGCTATAAGAATTGGTCGTCTGTGACGTCCAGAAAAGAGAGAAAAAGGAGCAGGTTTCTGGGGCCGATAAAATAGCTTCAAGGTATAATGTACAGACAAAGGTATGGTGGGATGTGAGTACAGAGGAGGTAAACCTAGGCATTTAGTGATTATGAGAGAGATATTGTCTCTAGAAACATCATTGAAACCAGAAGATGTCATAGCATGTGAGGGTGGAGGAACTGAGAGGTTGAATAAGGTATAATGAGCAGGGCTAGAGGCTCTACAGTGAAATAAGCCAATAAACACTAACCAGAACAGCAATGGAGAAGGCATATTGACATTAAGGAGAGGCATGCTTAGCCGAGTGATCAAAGGGTCCAGTGAGATTCAGACAGCTAGCCGGGCCATAGGTAGCAAGCTGGTGGAAGATGGGAGGGAGGTCTGTTTTTAGCCAGCTCGTGCGTTTCCGTCTGTGGGTTAGTGGGGTTCCGTGTGGAAGGGGGGACCTGTCCAAGTTGGCAAAATAGTTAGTTATAGTGGCCCAAGAAAAGTGTCCGATAGACCTATTCAGATCGCAGCCGAAAAGACAGCTAACGATTAGCGGGCCGCAGATGGGCGATCAGGTTACGTCGCGACGGAGGGGCCAGTTGGATAACTCCCTCGGGCAGATAACGTCGGTGGTCCAGTCGTGAAGACCCGATGGGGCTCCGGATCGGCAGTAAAACGGGTCAGGATAGGTGAGTTGTAGCCCAGGAGACACTTCAGCTGGCTAGCTCAGGAATAGCCCAGGAGTGGCTGACGGAACTCTTCAGCTGGCTAGCTGGCTAGCTCCGTAATAATGTGTGTTAATTCCGTGACCGACGTTGCCAATAGTCACTCAGGTAGCAGCTAGTTAGCTGCAAGATCCAGGTGTAAATGTCCAGAGCCTGCGGTAGAAATCGGGGAAAGGAGAGAGAATAGGTCCGGTATGCTCTGGTCTGAGTCGCGCTGTACAAAAACTGGCGATAGCTTTTCGAGCTAATGGATAGCTGAGGACAGCTAACCGTGGCTAGCTGAACTTCAACGTTAGCCAGTGAAAATGGCTAACCTCTTGCTAGCTTCTGTTGTGGAATTCAGATGAGGTAAATAATACTTTCTTTTTTTAAATTGGTGAGGCGGGTTGCAGGAGAGTGCTTTGAGGTTGAGTTTTTAGAATTAAAAAAGAATATATATATATATATATATATATATATATAAAAAGATAAGTGAAGAAAAAAAAAAATGTAAATATATATATACACGGGACACGACAAGAGGAGGGTAGAGGACGTCTGAACTGCTACGCCATCTTGCAAAAAAAAAAAAAAAACGTCCTGCTGACGTTTGTGTATGCGTTTGTGATTAGTGAAATTGTTCACTTTAAGTTTGTATTATTCTGTTTTTGTTCCCAGGGGGGGAAGGCACCTTGGGAGTGCTTAGGCAAGAGGCCTGCGGGCATACATATACCCGTAGTATGTACCATGTCTATGCACACTAGGTAAGACCTGGGCGGACCACCCCCTGTATTTTGGTTAGTGTGCCAGCTGGTGCTAGTTAGGTAAGTAGTGGGAAGGTAGGAGAGGGGACTCTAACTTTCTTTGCTTTGGTTCCATCCAGCCCCTTTTCCCCAAATTACCGTGTGAAGGAAATAAATTCCCTGTTAATGGTAAAATTCTGTCTCAGTCGTCCATACCTCCACCTGCAGTCCCTTACCCTCCACCTGCAGTCCCTTACCCTCCACCTGCAGTCCCTTACCCTCCACCTGCAGTCCCATACCCTCCACCTGCAGTCCCATACCCTCCACCTGCAGTCCCATACCCTCCACCTGCAGTCCCATACCTCTATACCTCCACCTACAGTCCCATACCTCCACCTACAGTCCCATACCTCCACCTACAGTCCCATACCTCCACCTGCAGTCCCATACCTCCACCTACAGTCCCATACCTCCACCTACAGTTCCACACCTCCACCAACATTCCTATACCTCCACCTACAGTCCCATACCTCTATACCTCCACCTGCAGTCCCATACCTCTATACCTCCACCTGCAGTCCCATACCTCTATACCTCCACCTGCAGTCCCATAACTCTATACCTCCCCCTACAGTCCTATACCTCCACCTGCAGTCCCATACCTCTATACCTCCACCTGCAGTCCCATACCTCTATACCTCCACCTGCAGTCCCATACCTCTATACCTCCCCCTACAGTCCTATACCTCCACCTGCAGTCCCATACCTCTATACTTCCACCTGCAGTCCCATACCTCTATACCTCCACCTGCAGTCCTATACCTCCACCTACAGTCCTATACCTCCACCTACAGTCCTATACCTCCACCTACAGTCCTATACCTCCACCTACAGTCCCATACCTCTATACCTCCACCTGCAGTCCCATACCTCTATACCTCCCCCTACAGTCCTATACCTCCACCTGCAGTCCCATACCTCTATACCTCCACCTGCAGTCCCATACCTCTATACCTCCACCTGCAGTCCTATACCTCCACCTACAGTCCTATACCTCCACCTACAGTCCTATACCTCCACCTACAGTCCTATACCTCCACCTGCAGTCCCATACCTCTATACCTCCACCTGCAGTCCCATACCTCTATACCTCCACCTACAGTCCCATACCTCCACCTGCAGTTCTATACCTCCACAGGGAGTTTGTGTGTGTGTAGCAGGGTGTTGCATTCTCCCCTCCAAGAGGCATAACTGTAGAAAATAGTTAAAAAATAAAGAAAAACCCTTGAATGAGTAGGTGTTCTAAAACTTTTGACCGGTAGTGTGTCGGGGAGCTGTATTAGGGAGGTGTGTCAGACAGCAAAGGGATGTTTCTTCCATTGAACTCCAAATTCCAACTGCTATTGAAGGAGACTAGAGGTCATCAGATTATGATGACATTGAAACTGAAAGAAAGTGGGTTACATTTATGGTCTTATGTCCCAAATGGCACCCTATTCCCTACATAGTGCACTACTGTTGCCCAGAGCCCTATTCCCTATATAGTGCACTACTGTTGACCAGAGCCCTATTCCCTACATAGTGCACTACTGTTTACCAGAGCCCTATTCCCTATATAGAGCACTACTGTTGACCAGAGCCCTATTCCCTATATAGAACACTACTGTTGACCAGAGCCCTATTCCCTATATAGTGCACTACTGTTGACCAGAGCCCTATGGGACAAGCCCTAAGCCAGGGGTCAGCAACAGGCAGATCGTGCCATAGTGTAATCAAAGTATGAAATTATTGTTATTTTAAAATGCCTTTATTTTTTTTTACTTCGTTGTGGTCAATTTGTAGTGTAAAAATTATAATTATGTTCCCATCCTCCGACCATCCTCTATGACAAAAATCGTCCCTTGGCTGAATCTAGTTGCCTACCTCTGATCTAAGTCCTTCGTTTCCTCGTCTGCCTGTCTGTCTCACTGTTGGAGGAAAAACACTTTTTTATACACTACTGTTCAAAATTTTGTGGTCACTTAGAAATGTCCTTGTTTTTTAAAGAAAAGCAAAACATTTTGTCCACTAAAATAACATCAAATTGATCAGAAATATAGTGTAGACATTGTTAATGTTGTAAATGACTATTGTAGCTGGAAATGGCAGATTTTCATGGAATATCTACATAGGTGTACAGAGGCCCATTATCAGCAACCATCACTCCTGTGTTCCAATGGCATGTTGTGTTAGCTAATTCAAGTTTATCATTTTAAAAGGCTAATTGGTCATTAGAAAACCCTTTGCAATTATGTTAGCACAGCAGAAAACTGTTGTCCTGATTAAAGAAGCAATAAACCTGGGCTTCTTTAGACTAGATGGGTATCTGGAGCATCAGCATTTGTGGGTTCAATTACAGGCTCAAAATGACCAGAAACAGACCTTTCTTCTGAAACTCGTCAGTCTATTCTTGTTCTGAGAAATGAAGGCTATTCCATGCGAGAAATTGCCAAGAAACTGAAAATCTTCTACAACGCTGTGTACTACTCCCTTCACAGAACAGTGCAAATTGGCTCTAACCAGAATAGAAAGAGTGGGAGGCCCCAGTGCACAACTGACCAAGAGGACGAGTACATTGGAGTGTCTAGTTTGAGAAACAGACGCCTCACAAGTCCTCAATTGGCAGCTTCATTAAATAGTACCTGCAAAACACCGGTCTCAACGTCAACAGTGAAGAGGCGACTCTGGGATGCTGGCCTTAACGGCAGAGTTCCTCTGTCCAGTGTCTGTGTTCTTTTGCCCATCTTAATCTTTAGTTTTTATTGGCCAGTCTGAGATATGGCTTTTTCTTCGCAACTCTGCCTAGAAGGCCAGCATCTCGGTATATACATATATTTTCTTTTTTTGGGAGGGGGGGTGAGTATTTTACATTTTTACTGAGACCGTTTGGAACGCAGAGGGGGATACAGGAAGATGGGAGCAACAGTGGGAAGGGTGGACGCGGGGAATAAACCCTGGTCTTTGGTGGGCAGTCGTATGTGACTATTTTCATTTTTATTTCACCTTTATTTAACGCGGAAGGGCTCATTGAGATCTCTTTTTCAAGAGTTCCATCCTGGCTAAGATCAGTGTGACGCTGGTCGTAAGGAGTAGACCAAGGTGCAGCGTGTTGAATGCTCATGATAAAATAAATATTTAACTCAGAACACTAAAGCAAAATAACAAACAAACGGAAAATGAACGTCACATTCTGCAGCCTTTACAGAGCTGTGCAAAAACAAGATCCCACAACACCAGGTGGAAAAAAACCCTACTTAAGTATGATCTCCAATTAGAGACAACGAGGACCAGCTGCCTCTAATTGAAGATCATCCCAAACAAAACCAACATAGAAATACCAAAACTAGAACATGAACATAGAAAAACACCCCATGTCACGCCCTGACCTACTCTACCATAGAAAATAACATCTTACTATGGTCAGAATGTGACAATAGGCAGCACCAAGTCATTACACAATTACAGACAGGTAACATGAAAAAAAACTACAGGTAGTCTAGTAAAACCCATAGAAATCACAGGTATAATGGTAGGAAACCCAAAAGGGCTTTGTAAAATAAAAGTGACTGAGCTTAAGAGTGACTAGAGAAGGCCAGCCAACCCTGGTATATAACGTGCAGTGGTGCGTAAGGGTTTTGCAGTTTTAAAATAAATCTCAATGCTCCATGGTAAATCAAATATATTTTGATTTGTTTAAGACTTTTTTGGTTACTACATGATTCCATATGTGTTATTTCATAGTTTTGATGTCTTCGCTGTTATTCTACAATATTGAAAATGGTATAAATAAAGAAAAACACGTGAATGAGTAGGGATGTCCAAACTTTTGACTGGTAATGTACACTCGACAATCTCTGCCTCAGTATAACATGATCAGCCTTATCAAAAGCCTTAGAGCGATCAATAAAAAGTGAGACACAGTGCTGTTTTTTTTGTCAAGGGCTTCAGTGATATCATTTAAAACCTTCATGGCTGCTGTAATTGTGTTTGGCTTCTTCCTGAAGCCCAATTCGTACTGTATATTGATAAAATAGAGTTAGTATATAAAAACTATTTTAGCTGTTCACTAACAAGGGATTCAAATATTTTCACCAGGGGTGACTGCTTTGAGATTGGCCTATAATTATTTAAAATAGTTGGAACTCCCCCTTTTAAAAGTGGTAGGACAAATGCTGATTTCCAGATCTTTGGAATTTCATTACATTCCAGGGTTAGATTGAACAGATATGTAAGTGGTTCAGCTATGAAATCAGCTGCCAGTTTTAAAAAGCAGGGATCAAGAAGATCAGGACCTGCAGGCTTTCTCTGATCTAAGGATTTCAGGGCTTTATGTACCTCCTGCACTGAGAAAAGCTAAACGTTTGACCAGCTCTCACCGGTTTATCCACACAGGGTTGTACAGAGACAGAGGACACTGAATCAAACAGCCTACCAGTTGATACAAAGCGTTCATTGAAAATATTTCAGCATTTCAGTTTTGTCATATACAGCAACAGAGTCCATCAATACACATGACGGTAATTCATTAACATTACTGTTACCAGACATAGACTTAATAACCTTCCAAAACTGTCTAGGGTCATTCAGGTTATCAGTGGTAACAGACATAAAATATTCAGACTTGGTCTTCCTGAGAAGAGAAGAACACTTTTTTTTGTAGCAGCCTAAAAATAAGCCAATCGGCATCAGAACATGATTTCCTTGCTTTAGCCCAGGCTAGATTACGTTTATGAATAATACAAGACAGCTCAGAAGAAAACCATGGGTTATCCCTCCCTTTAACTCTGAACCTGTGGAATGGGTTATCCCTCCCTTTACCTCTGAACATGTGGAATGGGTTATCCCTCCCTTTAACTCTGAACCTGTGGAATGGGGCATCCCTCCCTTTAACTATGAACCTGTGGAATGGGGCATGTTTGTTTACTATTTGGAGAAAACCATGGGTTATCCCTCTCTTTAACTTCTCTAGGGTAGGGGGCAATATTTTGACGTCCGGATGAAAGGCATGCCCAAATTTAACTGTCTGCCACTCAGGCTCAGAAGGTAGGATATGCATATTATTAGTAGATTTGGATAGAAGACACTCTGAAGTTTCTAAAACTGTTTGAAGGATGTCTGTGAGTATAACAGAACTCATATGGCAGGCAAAAAACCTGAGAAAAATCCAACCAGGAAGTGTGGAAATCTAAGGTTTGTAGTTTTTCAAGTGATTCCCTATCCAGTATATAGTGACTTAGGGTTCATTTTGCACTTCCTAAGGCTTCCACTAGATGTCAACTGTCTTTAGAATGTTGTTTCATGCTTCTACTGTGAATATGGAGTGAACAAGAGGGCCTGGAAGTTGATGAGTGAGAAAATGACATGAGCTCAGAGGCGCTCGCTCACGTGAGAGTTAGCTGTGTTCCTTTTCTTTTCTGAAGACATTGGAATTGTCCGGTTGGAATATTACTGAAGATTTATGTTAAAAACGTCCTAGAGATTGATGCTATACATCGTTTGACATATTTCTACGAACGTAAATATAACTTTTTTTTACTTTTCGTCGTGACATTTGCGCACGCTTCCTGCATTTGGAGTTGTGGACTGAATGCGCGAACAAAATGAGGTATTTGGACATAAATGATGGACTTTATCGAACAAAACAAACATTTATTGTGGACCTGGGACTCCTGGGAGTGCATTCTGATGAAGATCATCAAAGGTAAGTGAATATTTATATTATTTCTGAGTTTTGTTGACTCCACAAAATGGCGGGTTTGGTTTTGTGTCTGAACGCTGTACTCAGATTATTGCAAAATTTGCTTTCGCCGTAAAGCTTTTTTGAAATCTGACACAGCGGTTGCATTAAGGAGAAGTGTATCTATAATTCTTTAAATAACTGTTGAATATTTTATCAACGTTTATGATGAGTATTTCTGTAAATTGATGTGCTCATTCACCGGAAAGTGTTGGGAGGCAAAACATTTCTGAACATTACACGCCAATGTAAAATGGGGTTTTTGGATATAAATATGAACTTTATCGAGCAAAACATACATGTATTGTGTAACATGAAGTCCTATGAGTGCCATCTGATGAAGATCGTCAAAGGTTAGTGATTCATTTTAGCTGTATTTCTGGTTTTTGTGACGCCTCTCCTTGCTTGGAAAATGGCTGTGTGGTTTTTCTTGTTTAGGTGCTGTCCTAACATAATCTAATGTTATGCTTTCGCCGTAAAGCCTTTTTGAAATCGGACAATGTGGTTGGATTAACGAGAAGTGTAAACCATGGGTTATCCCTCCCTTTAACTCTGAACCTGTGGAATGGGGCGTGTTTTACTATTTGGAAGAAAAAAACCATCATAAAATTTCCAGGCAGTTTCCACATCAGGAATAAAGATCAATCTTGCTCCAGTCAAAATAAAACAAATCATGAAAGAAATCCTGCTCATTATTCTCTTATGAATAAAGTGTGGGTTTGTCTTAGGAACCTTAGTATTTCTAACAGCAACAACAGCACAATGGTCACTTAAATCATTACAAAAAACAACAACCACAGAATATTTATGTGGAACATTTCTCAATATCAAATCAATCAGCGTAGATTTACTCTGGACATTTGACATTTGGTTCGAGTGGGTGAGTTAATCAACTGGGTTAAGATTCATAGAATTACAAAACATTTTAAAATCATCAGACACATGGCTTTAACCTGTTTGGGCTAGGGGGCAGTATTTTCACGGCCGGATAAAAAACGTACCCGATTTAAACTGGTTACTACTCTTGCCCAGAAACGAGAATATGCATATAATTAGTAGATGTGGATAGAAAACATTCTAAAGTTTCTAAAACTGTCTGTGAGTGTAACAGAACTCATATGGCAGGCAAAAACCTGAGAAGATTCCATGCAGGAAGTGGCCTGTCTGACAATTTGTAGTCCTTCTGTTGAATCTCTATCAAAATTACAGCATCTGTGCTGTTACGTGACACTTTCTAAGGCTTCCATTGGCTCTCTAAAGCGTTCAGAAAGCGGAATGACGCGTTTCCTGTCTCTGGGCAAAGTACAGCAGCAGAGTTTGTAAGTGGTCTGCCTGGGGACAGTGAGACTGGAGGTGCGTGTTCACGAGACCTCACCATTTTTTTCTTTCACTCTTTGAATGAATACAACGTTGTCCGGTTGGAATATTATCACTATTTTACGAGAAAAATAGCATAAAAATTGATTTTAAACAGCGTTTGACATGCTTCTAAGTACGGTAAAGGAATATTTTGAATTTTTTTGTCACGAAATGCGCTCGCACATTACCCTTCGGATAGTGACCTGAACACACGAACAAAACGGAGGTATTTGGATATAACGATGGATTATTTGGAACCAAAACAACATTTGTTGTTGAAGTAGAAGTCCTGGGAGTGCATTCTGACGAAGAACAGCAAAGGTAATCCAATTTTTCTAATAGTAATTCTGAGTTTAGTTTGCCCCAAACTTGGTGGGTGTCAAATTAGCTAGCCGTGATGGCTGAGCTATGTACTCAGAATATTGCAAAATGTGCTTTCGCCGAAAAGCTATTTTAAAATCTGACATAGCGTTTGCATAAAGGAGTTCTGTATCTATAATTCTTAAAATAATTTATGTATTTTGTCAACGTTTATCATGAGTAATTTAGTAAATTCACTGGAAGTTTTCGGTGGGTATGCTAGTTCTGAACATCACATGCTAATGTAAAAAGCTGTTTTTTGATATAAATATGAACTTGATTGAACAAAACATGCATGTATTGTATAACATAATGTCCTAGGAGTGTCATCTGATGAAGATTATCAAAGGTTAGTGCTGCATTTAGCTGTGGTTTGGGTTTTTGTGACATATATGCTTGCTTTGAAAATGGCTGTGTGATTTATTTTTGGCTGGATACTCTCCTAACATAATCTAATGTTTTGCTTTCGCTGTAAAGCCTTTTTGAAATCGGATGACGTGGTTGGATTAACGAGAGTCTTATCTTTCAAATGGTGTAAAATAGTAATGTGTTTGAGAAATTGAAGTTCTAGCATTTTTGAGGTATTTGTATTTCGGGCCACGCGATTCCACTGGCTGTTGAGTAGAGTGGGACGCTAACGTCCCACCTAGCCCAGAGAGGTTTTAACCAACACCAGTTGAGATGTTCACCAATCAAGATCATTTTTGATTGAGAGCAGAGGGGGGGTCTATAACAGCCAATCACAGTTATAGAGAGCAGAGGGGGGTCTATAACAGCCAATCACAGTTATAGAGAGACCTTTTGAAACCTCAAGATTCTAATCAAGAAATTACAACTGTTTACAAATAGTTTCTTACTTTGCCACATTTACAAGGAATTTAGTCTTTACACCCCCACCTTTCTTAGCTCGATCAGTGCGATACACATTGTAACCATTTATACAAATATCCTTATTAAGAACAGACTTGTTGAGCCAGCTTTCAGAAAACACAATTACAGCATCAGTTGAATCAATAAATACAGTATACAAGGTCGGACAAAATATTGGCATAATTTCTCTCTCTCTCTCTACAGCTACAACAGCTGTTCATATTGATTCTATTCATGAACGTAAATAACTCTCACAAAACAAATTGCAACGACTTGAATATGACAATCTGTTTTTGATGGGCTGCATCATTGATTTCTCAATGGCGGCTGACAGAGCTGTGTTTGGCCCTCCTCCCCTCCCCTTTCCTCCTCCACTTCCTTCCCCCTCTCTCCTCTCCTACCCTCCACTCCCTTCCCCTCTCTCCTCTCCTCCCCTCTCTCTCCTCTCCTTTCCTCCTCCACTCCCTTCCTCCTCTCTCCTCTCCTCCACTCCCTTCCTCCTCTCCTCCCCTCCGCTCCCTTCCTCCTCTCTCCTCTCCTCCCCTTTCCTCCTCCTCTTCCTTCCACCTCTCTCCTCCCCTCCACTCCCTTCCCCCTCTCCTCCTCTCTCTCTCCTCTCCTCCCCTCCACTCCATTCCCCCTCCCTCCTCTCCTCTCCATCTTTATACCCCAATTGAAACAGCAGCAGCAGCGGGTAGATGAGTATCAGGGGACGTATCAGTGGAATCCATCCTGGAGATTGAGAGCTTGACACGGCAACGACAGAGCAGCAATATTTCCCCCCTGTTTCAGAACAAATGAACGTTAGTGTGCCACAGGACAGTAAAGGAGTGAATAAATAACAGTGACTGGTTTAAGAGACTGTGTCAACGTCGTGTGTGTAGGTGGCAGGGAAGTCAGGCGCAGCAGCAACTTTATATAAGCGGAGTAGTTTAATAAACTTTCAAACAAACTCCAAAAATAGAATACATAAAAAATCAACATGGGTACACATACCCGTCGCACACCTAAATAAACAACACGAACACAATAACACAAACAATCTCGGACAAGGACATGAGAGGAAACAGAGGGTTAAATACACAACATGTAATGAATGTAATTGGAACCAGGTGTGAAAAGAAACAAGACAAAACCAATGGATAATAAAAAATGGATCAGTGATAGCTAGAAGACCGGTGACGTCAACCGCCGTGCAACACTCGAACAAGGAGGGCCATCGACTTCGGTAGAAGTCGTGACAGACTGTCAGGTACAGTGTGGGTAATAGTCTAGCTAAACTCATTTCATGCCAGGCAGAGAAAGAAACACGTCATGGAAGATGAGTGATGAGATGTGGAGGCTATCCTCCGCATATACAGATGTAGGATCTTAATTTCAGCCAGTTTGCTACAGAAAGAAAATAATCCTGCAGAAACAGGACATTTTAATTATTATGTGGATTATAATTAAAGGACATTTTTATAGGGGTTGATACATCTTTCGTAAGGGAAAATCTAGTTTGACATTTTCAAAGTGGAAATTACAGCAAAGCACCCCCACAACATGATGCTGCCATCCCCGTGCTTCACAGTTGGGATGGTGTTCTTCGGCTTGCAAGCCTCCCCCTTTTTCCTCCAAACATAACGATGGTCATTATGGCCAAACAGTTCTATTTTTGTTTCATCAGACCAGAGGAAAGAACGATCTTTGTCCCCATGTGCAGTTGCAAACTGTAGTCTGGCTTTTTTATGGCAGTTTTGGACCAGTGGCTTCTTCCTTGCTGAGAAGCCTTTCAGTTTATGTCGGTATAGGACTCGTTTTACTGTGGATATAGTTACTTTAGTACCTGTTTCCTCCAGCATCTTCACAAGGTCCTTTGCGGTTGTTTTGGGATTGATTTGCACTTTTCGCACCAAAGTACGTTCATCTCTCCTTCCTGAGCGGTATGACGGCTGCGTGGTCCCATGGTGTTTATACTGGCGTACTATTGTTTGTACAGATGAACGTGGTACCTTCAGGCATTTGGAAATTGCTCCCAAGGATGAACCAGACTTGAACCAGACAATATTTCTTTCTGAGGTCTTGGCTGATTTCTTTTGATTTTCCCATAATGTCAAGCAAAGAGGCACTGAGTTTGAAGGTAGGCCTTGAAATACATCCACAGATACACCTCCAATTGACTCAAATTATGTCAATTAGCCTATCAGAAGCTTCTAAAGCCATGACATAATTTTCTGGAATTTTCCAAGCTGTTTAAAGGCACAGTCAACTTAGTGTATGTAAACTGCTGACCCACTGGAATTGTAATACAGCGAATTATTAGTGAAATAATCTGTCTGTAAACAATTGTTGGAAAAATTACTTGTCATGCACAAAGTAGATGTCCTAACCCACTTGCCAAAACTATAAAAACTATTGTTAATAAGAAATTTGTGGAGTGGTTGAAAAGTGAGTTTTAATGACTCTAAGTGTATGTAAACTTCTGACTTCAACTGTATACATAATGACATTTGAAATGTCTTTATTAGTTGGAACTTCTGTGAGTGTAATGTTTACTGTTCATTTTTATTGTTTATTATCTACTTCACTTGCTTTGGCAATGTTAACATATGTTTCCTATGCCAATAAAGCCCTTGAATTTAATTGAGGGAGAGGAGGGAGAGGAGAGGGAGAAGAGAGGGAAAGAAACACGCCGGGATATTAAACAGAAGTCCGTCTCTCCAGTTCGGAGAAGGAAACAGTAAGTAATTAATTCCATTAGGAGTAGTAAGATATTATAGAATGTTCAGGGAACACAAGGCTTCCATGCTGTTCATTTGTGGTCTGTTTCTTTCTAAGTAATGGTCCACATGCGATTAACAGCCATATGGAAATCTCCACAACAGGATCCCAGAACACATAACTAGCCCCATAGTGATGAGAGTGGGATGAGAGGAGAGGAGAGAGAGAGGATGAGAGGGAGATGAGAGAGAGCATGGAAAATTATTTTTTTTTGCATCATCCTCAGCTCTGGCATCATTTCCAAATATTTGGAACCCAGGACTGACTGATCACTCCATTTCACAAAAGAGACAAATTTGACCCCAATCACTTCTGTGGGATATGCATCAACAGTAACCTCAGAAAAATCCTCTGCATTAACAGCAGACTCGTATATTTCTGCAGTGAAAACAATGTACTGAGCAAATGTCAAATTGGCTTTTTACCAAATGTCGGTACGACAGACCACGTATTCACCCTGCACACCCTAATTGACAAACAAAATATAAGTCTTCTCATGCTTTGTTGATTTCTAAAAAGCATTTGACTCAATTTGGCATGAGGTTCTGCTATACAAATTGATGGTAATGTCACAGCTGTCGTAGAGAGGGGACCAAAATGCAGCGTGTGTGTAGTTCCACATTTTATTTACTCTGTGAAACTCATGCAATACATCAAAATATCTGAATAGACAAAAACAACAAACTGTGACAGAGGAGAACAAACACTACTCAAAAATATAACCCACAAAACCCAGGAAGAAAAACCCCTACTTAAATATGATCTCTAATTAGAGACAACGAGGACCAGCTGCCTCCAATTGGAGATCAATCCAAAAAACAACAGAAATAGAAAACTAGAACTAAACATAGATATAGAAAACATAGAAGAAAAAAACACCCCCTGTCACGCCCTAACCTACTATACCATAGAAAATAACATCTTACTATGGTCAGGACGTGACAGTACCCCCCCCCCCCCCCAAAGGTGCAAACTCCGAATGCCACTAAACAAAACACAAACAAAAGAGAGGGTTGCGTGGGTAACTCCTATCTATGGCGGCTCTAGTGCAGTCCACATAACCTCATCCTCCAGCAGAGGAGGCGGCTCCAGTTCGGGGCATAACCCCCGCTCCACCCGCTGATCCCTCTGCTTTAGTACCACCGGACCGTGGATCGCCGCTGGAGACTCCGAGCTGCATGCCGCCGCTGGAGACTCCGGACCGGGGAGCGTCGCTGGAGGCTCCGGACAGGGGAGCGTCGCTGGAGGCTCCGGACAGGGGAGCGTCGCTGGAGGCTCCGGACAGGGGAGTGTCGCTGGAGGCTTGATGTGTGGGACTGGCATAGGTGGCGCCAGACTGGTAACACGCACCTCAGGGCGAGTGCGGGGAGGAGGCACAGGACATACTGGGCTGTGGAGGCGCACTGGAGGGAGAGTGCGAGGAGCAGGCACAGGACGTACTGGGCTGTGGAGGCGCACCGGAGGTCTGGAGCGTATGGCTGGCACAACCCGTCTTTGCTGGATGCTCAACCCAGCTCGACAACTGCAGGGTGCGGGCACAGATCGCACCGGCCGGTGAGTGCGCACTGGCGACACAGTGCGCATCACCGCATAACACGGTGCCTGCCTCGTCACTCGCTCCCCACGGTAAGCACGGGAAGTTGGCCAATCTCCCCGTGTGCCCCCCCCCCCCAAAAACAATTTTGGGGGCTGCCTCTCGCACTTGCCTCGTGGTCGGTATAGTGCCTCATAATATCGCCACTCCGCCTTTGCTGCCTCAATTTCCTCCTTCGGCCGGCGATACTCCCCAGCCTAACTCCAGGGTCCTTTCCCGTCCAGAATTTCCTCCCAGGTCCATTTCTGTTGCTCCTGGGCACGCTGCTTGGTCCTTTGATGGTGGGTTATTCTGTCACGGCTGTCGAAAGAAGCAGACCAAAGTTCAGCGTGGTTGTAGTTCCACATTTTATTTAATCCGTGAAACTTTGCAATACATAAATAACTGAATTGACAAAACAACAAACCGTGACGCAGAGAGAAACAAACACTACTCAAAAATATAATAAACCTCTAAACCCAGGAAGAAAAACCCCTACTTAAATATGATCTCCAATTAGAGACAACGAGGACCAGCTGCCTCCAATTGGAGATCAACCCCAAAAAAACCAACATAGAAAACTAGAACTAAACATAGATATAGAAAACATAGAAGGAAAAAAAACACAAAACACCCCCTGTCACGCCCTGACCTACTCTACCATAGAAAATAACATCTTACTATGGTCAGGACGTGACAGGAAAGCGGTAATGGGGGAAAACATTCGACATTATAAAATCCATGTACACAAACAAACAAGTGTGCAGTTAAAATTGGCATAAAAAAAAACAATTTCTTTCAGCCATGGGGTGAGACAGGGATGCAGCTTAAGCCCCACACTCTTCAACATGTATATCAATTAATGGGTGAGGGCACTAGAACAGTGCAGCACCCGGCCTCACCCTACTAGAATCTGAAGTTAAATGTCTACTGTTTGCTGATGATCTGGTGCTTCTGTCAACAACCAAGGAGGGCCTACAGCAGCACCTAGATCTTCTGCACAGCTTCTGTCAGACCTGGGCCCTGACAGTAAATCTCAGTAAGACAAAAATAATGGTATTCCAAAAAAAGGTCCAGTTGCCAGGACAACAAATACAAATTATTGTCTATTTCACTTGCTTTGGCAATGTAAACACGTTTCCCATGGAGGGAGGGAGGGAGGGAGGGAGGGAGGGATGTATTCATAGTAAACATATATTAGGAAGGATTCCATTTGAACGGCTTCCCTAAAACCAATATGGACTATTCATTTTCTATCTAACATTTCACGACTGTATAGCAATCAAATCTAAATGCATTTGTCACATGCTGTGTAAACAACAGGTGTAGACTTAACAGTGAAACACTGACTGAGGGATCCTTTTTAAAGATGTAAACAATTATTATAATAGAAATAGTATGTAACGGCTAGTTGCTCAGTCTCTAATGTTGTCTTTATAACAGCATTATAGTGTTGTTGTCTTTATAGCAGCAGTATAGTGTTGTTGCTGTCTTTATAACAGCAGTATAGTGTTGTTGTTGTCTTTATAACAGCATTATAGTGTTGTTGCTGTCTTTATAGCAGCATTATAGTGTTGTTGTTGTCTTTATAGCAGCATTATAGTGTTGTTGCTGTCTTTATAGCAGCATTATAGTGTTGTTGTTGTCTTTATAGCAGCATTATAGTGTTGTTGCTGTCTTTATAGCAGCATTATAGTGTTGTTGTTGTCTTTATAACAGCAGTATAGTGTTGTTGTTGTCTTTATAACAGCAGTATAGTGTTGTTGTTGTCTTTATAACAGCAGTATAGTGTTGTTGCTGTCTTTATAGCAGCATTATAGTGTTGTTGCTGTCTTTATAACAGCAGTATAGTGTTGTTGCTGTCTTTATAGCAGCATTATAGTGTTGTTGCTGTCTTTATAGCAGCATTATAGTGTTGTTGTTGTCTTTATAACAGCATTATAGTGTTGTTGTTGTCTTTATAGCAGCATTATAGTGTTGTTGTTGTCTTTATAACAGCATTAAAGTGTTGTTGTTGTCTTTATAACAGCATTATAGTGTTGTTGCTGTCTTTATAGCAGCATTATAGTGTTGTTGTTGTCTTTATAACAGCATTATAGTGTTGTTGTTGTCTTTATAACAGCATTATAGTGTTGTTGCTGTCTTTATAGCAGCATTATAGTGTTGTTGTTGTCTTTATAACAGCATTATAGTGTTGTTGTTGTCTTTATAACAGCATTATAGTGTTGTTGTTGTCTTTATAACAGCATTATAGTGTTGTTGCTGTCTTTATAGCAGCATTATAGTGTTGTTGTTGTCTTTATAACAGCATTATAGTGTTGTTGTTGTCTTTATAACAGCATTATAGTGTTGTCTTTATAACAGCATTATAGTGTTGTTGTTGTCTTTATAGCAGCAGTATAGTGTTGTTGCTGTCTTTATAACACATTACAGTGTTGTTGCTGTCTTTATAGCAGCAGTATAGTGTTGTTGCTGTCTTTATAACAGCAGTATAGTGTTGTTGCTGTCTTTATAGCAGCAGTATAGTGTTGTTGCTGTCTTTATAACAGCAGTATAGTGTTGTTATTGTCTTTAAAACAGCAGTATAGTGTTGTTGCTGTCTTTATAACAGCAGTATAGTGTTGTTGCTGTCTTTATAGCAGCATTATAGTGTTGTTGTTGTCTTTATAACAGCAGTATAGTGTTGTTGTTGTCTTTATAACAGCATTATAGTGTTGTTGTCTTTATAACAGCAGTATAGTGTTGTTGTCTTTATAGCAGCAGTATAGTGTTGTTGCTGTCTTTATAACAGCAGTATAGTGTTGTTGTTGTCTTTATAGCAGCATTATAGTGTTGTTGTTGTCTTTATAGCAGCATTATAGTGTTGTTGTTGTCTTTATAGCAGCATTATAGTGTTGTTGTTGTCTTTATAGCAGCATTATAGTGTTGTTGTTGTCTTTATAGCAGCATTATAGTGTTGTTGTTGTCTTTATAGCAGCATTATAGTGTTGTTGTTGTCTTTATAGCAGCATTATAGTGTTGTTGCTGTCTTTATAGCAGCATTATAGTGTTGTTGCTGTCTTTATAGGAGCATTATAGTGTTGTTGCTGTCTTTATAGCAGCATTATAGTGTTGTTGTTGTCTTTATAACAGCATTATAGTGTTGTTGTTGTCTTTATAACAGCATTATAGTGTTGTTGCTGTCTTTATAGCAGCATTATAGTGTTGTTGCTGTCTTTATAGCAGCATTATAGTGTTGTTGTTGTCTTTATAGCAGCACTATAGTGTTGTTGTTCCTCCATGTGCTACAGCTGATGTTATACATTCAGCCAGTGTTTTACAGGGCTTTGTGTATCTGTATAGTAATGTCTATGTAGTACATAGACAGACTGGTACCCAGGCTAGAAGATAGGTACCAACAGCAGACAGAACATGCAACATATTCATCCTCCTGCGCCAAACTGTTCTCAACTTCCCAGTCGACTTTAAATGACTTTGCAGCTTGGCCATATATTGAGAACGGACCGTAAGACAAGGTAAACTGTACATGTCTCTTTGAGCTGTGCATTGTGGGGCTTTAACCAACCAGAGAAATAGCTAACTGTATTGAGGTGTCATAGCAACGACTTCATACACGGCACAGTATTTAGACTGGCCTTTTGTGTGAAGGATTTGTTTTTTCTTGTTAACAATAAGGAAGCTTTCTTGTTTACTTCCATTTTCCCATCCAATAATGTCCTTTCCACTACACTACATAGTTAAAGAAGAGGCCATTGAAAAAGACTACCAGCAGATATGAGTCGCAGTCCAACAGCTATGAACAATTAAACATTCAGAAGAAAATATGAATGTGGATTAAATTAGCGGTGCATTTAGTTTAGCTACCGTACACTCTTAGAAAAAAAGGTTCCATAAGGGTTCTTCAGCTGTCCTCGTAAGAGAACCCCCTTTGGATCCATGTAGAACCCCCTTTGGATCTAGGTGGACCCCCTTTGGATCCAGGTAGAACCCCCTTTGGATCCAGGTAGAACCCCCTTTGGATCCAGGTAGAACCCCCTCTGGATCCAGGTAGAACCCCCTCTGGATCCAGGTAGAACCCCCTTTGAATCCAGGTAGAACCCCCTTTGGATCCAGGTAGAACCCCCCTTTGGATCCAGGTAGAACCCCCTTTGGATCCAGGTAGAACCCTTTTTGCTTCCAGAGACAACTCTTTTGGGTTCAATGTAGAATTTTACATGGGTTCTAGAATTTTAAAAGGGTTCTAGCTGGAACCAAAATGATTATACCTGGAACCAATCTCTCTCACACACAATCTCTCTCTCACACAATCTCTCCCACTCTTTCTCTCCTTTCACATCGCACAAAGTTCTCTCTCTCTCTCATGCGCCTTCTTTATCTCTCTCCTCTCACACCACACATCCCACTACCCCCCTTCCCTCTCTTTTGCATTGCACGTATCTCTCAGCATTTCTCTCTGAAAATACATGACAACAAAGCAATTACTGTCAATGTGGCGTGAAAAGATCCAGTATGTTTGTTTATTTCAGGTGAAGACTTGAATGTGGATCCTCAGAGGTGGAGACTTTATGCATCTACAGTTGAAGTCGGAAGTTTACATACACTTAGATTGGAGTCACTAAAACTCGTTTTTCAATCGCAACGAATTTCTTGTTAACAAACTATAGTTTTGGCAAGTCGGTTAGGACACAAGTAATTTTTCCAACAATTGTTTACAGACAGATTATTTCACTCAATCACAATTCCAGTGGGTCAGAAGTTTACATACACTAAGTTGACTGTGCTTTTAAACAGCTTGGAAAATTGCCAAAAATTATGTCATGGCTTTAGAAGCTTCTGATGGGCTAATTGACATCATTTGAGTCAATTGGAGGTGTACCTGTGGATGTATTTCAAGGCCTACCTTGAAACTCAGTGGCTCTTTGCTTGACATCATGGGAAAATCAAAAGAAATCAGCCAAGACCTCAGAAAGAAAAATTGTAGACCTCCACAAGTCTGGTTCATCCTTGGGAGCAATTTCCAAATGCCTGAAGGTACCACGTTCATCTGTACAAACAATAGTACGCAAGTATAAACACCACGGGACCACACAGCCGTCATACCGCTCAGGAAGGAGACATTCTTTGGTGCAAAAAGGGCAAATCAATCCCAGAACAACAGCAAAAGACCTTGTGAAGATGCTGGAGGAAACAGGTACAAAAGTATCTATAGCCACAGTAAAACGAGTCCCATATCGACATAACCTGAAAGGCCGCTCAGCAAGGAAGAAGCCACTGCTCCAAAACCCCCCATACAAAAGCCAGACTACGGTTTGCAACTGCACATGGGGACAAAGATCGTTCTTTTCCTCTGGTCTAATGAAACAAAAATAGAACTGTTTGGCCATAATGACCATCGTTATGTTTGGAGGAAAAAGGGGGACGTTTGCAAGCCGAAGAACACCATCCCAACCGTGAAGCACGGTGGTGGCAGCATCATGTTGTGGGGGTGCTCTGCTGCAGGAGGGACTGGTGCACTTCACAAAATAGATGGCATAATGAGGATGGAAAATTATGTGGATATGTTGAAGCAACATCTCAAGACATAATTTGGTCGCAAATGGGTCTTCCAAATGGACAATGACCCCAAGCATACTTCCAAAGTTGTGGCAAAATGGCTTAAGGACAACAAAGTCAAGGTATTGGAGTGGCCATCACAAAGCCCTGACCTCAATCCCATAGAACATTTGTGGGCAGACCTGAAAAAGGGTGTGTGAGCAAGAAGGCCTATAAACCTGACTCAGTTACACCAGCTCTGTCAGGAGGAATGGGCCAAAATTCACCCAACTTATTGTGGGAAGCTTGTGGAAGGCTACCCAAAACGTTTGACCCAAGTTAAACAATTTAAAGGCAATGCTACCAAATACTAATTGAGTGTATGTAAACTTCTGACCCACTGGGAATGTGATGAAAGAAATAAAAGCTGAAATAAATCATTCTCTCTACTATTATTCTGACATTTCACATTCTTAAAATAAAGTGGTGATCCTAACTGACCTAAGACAGGGAATTTTTACTAGGATTAAATGTCAGGAATTGTGAAAAACTGAGTTTTAATGTATTTGGCTAAGGTGTATGTAAACTTCCAACTTCATCTGTATATATATATATATATATATATATATATATATATATATATATATATATATATATATATATAGAACTCCTTAACCAAACCAAAAAACGTGTTGTTTTCCATTTACGGTCTCACCCTTATCTGCTTTAACAAGATGAGCAACATTCTGGAAGTGTGAAACCATACGATATATATATATATATATATACCTCCCCAGCTTGTCTACAGCGATGTTTACAGCTGTAGACATCCCTAATGACAGCACAGAGCCTTCTGGGAAACAGAAAAAAACACAAGTGGTTGTTTTTTTGTTTGTTGCTGATTTGGAAATGGGCCTCATTTGGAGTCTGATGGGAAAGTGCCGCTGTACGGTAATAATGCAGATGGTTGTCAACACAACCCTTCACGGAGACAAGTAGCTACTTCTGCCTGATTTACAATCACATTTGTCATCTTGTCATTCATTTGAATAGCGAGAGAGACATCTTGCGAAGGTATACAGTTGAATGAAGATTCTCGGTGTGGAGGTTGTGATTAGGTGTGTGAGATAGATAGACGTGTGTGTGTGTGTGTGTGTGTGTGTGTGTGTGTGTGTGTGTGTGTGTGTGTGTGTGTGTGTGTGTGTGTGTGTGTGTGTGTGTGTGTGTGTGTGTGTGTGTGATTAAGGGGTATTGAAGTAGGATGTTGACAATGTCAGTGATTACCCAGAAACCCTTTTTATTCTTTGAAGGTTAGAGATTCAGAAGCAGGAACAAATGACTAACAACTACATGAACAAGGACAAACACATAGCTCCAGAGAGAAACATCAGCCTTGGGGTGTGTGTGTGTGTGTGTGTGTGTGTGTGTGTGTGTGTGTGTGTGTGTGTGTGTGTGTGTGTGTGTGTGTGTCTGTCTATCTTACAACAGGAGCACAGAGGATTAAGTAAATTCTCCTTTGATAAATTAACTGCTACTCTAAGTAGAGATGCGACAGACAGACAGACAGACAGACAGACAGACAGACAGACAGACAGACAGACAGACAGACAGACAGACAGACAGACAGACAGACAGACAGACAGACAGACAGACAGACAGACAGACAGACAGACAGACAACAAGGCCCTTTGTGTTTGCCTGTTTCCGAAGGTTCAGCCATGTATTAATCTGAGCTCTAAACTGCCTGACAGATTGTAATGAAGTGATGTGTACATGTTTGATTCACTGCCTAAACAGAGATAAAACATGCAGCTCTAGGAAGTCTCCCAAATGACTCTCTATTCCCCATGTAGGGCTCTGGTCAAAAGTAGTGCACTTTAAAGGGAATAGGGAGCCATTTGGGACACAGACCCTATTCTCCTAAAACACAGCACAGTGAGCGTCTAACCCGAACACAAGCGAACGCATCCATTCAGCCCTGCCTGTCTACCTGCCTTCCTGTCATCAAACGACATGACAGCTTTCTTCCAAACCAACAACAAGAGACACTCATTACCAAAGAATTTGAAATAAGAAGGACGGAAGGACGGAGGAGAGGAAGGACGGAGGAGAGGAAGGACGGAAGGAGAGGAAGGACGGAAGGAGAGGAAGGTGGGAGGAGAGGAAGGACGAAGGGGAGGAAGGGGGGAGGAGAGGAAGGTGGGAGGAGAGGAAGGACGGAAGGAGAGGAAGGGGGGAGGAGAGGAAGGGGGAGGAGAGGAAGGACGGAGGAGAGGATGGACGGAGGAGAGGAAGGACGGAGGAGAGGAAGGTGGGAGGAGAGGAAGGACAGAGGAGAGGAAGGTGGGAGGAGAGGAAGGTGGGAGGTTGGTGGGGTGATTGTTGTCTTGGAACCTATTGACAGAAGTCTTCATATAGGCTGTTAATGACCAGTACAGTTGACAGAGTAGTGGACTGGCTTTAGAGTAATCATACTAAAATGTTGTGTTTTTCTGTCATGCTGTCTGTCCCCTTTCTTCCCAATAGGCTCTCCTCCTGCAGTCTCTCCCTTGGTGATTTCTGTTACATAAACGTTTGGGCCGACTCCCACTCTCAACACACATAATGTAAAAAAAAAAGACATTGTGATTCAGTCGAAATTACTCGTTTTATCCAAGTCAACTAAATTAGCAACATTTGATGAGTAATTTTTTTTTTCTTCAGTTAAGTAGTCTTCAACTCACTCAAAACGTCAAAACTTATTAAAGTTGAGTTAGCAAAAAAACGACTAAGTCGAATCAACAAAGATCAATATGTTTACTTAACTTTGAAAATCATAACCAAAAAGTCAAATCAACTGAAAAACATAGCATCTGTATATTGGGAGTCGGCAAACATTGGCAGTAGAATGGCCTTACACACACACACACACACACACACACACACACACACAACCCATCGGTTAATGGCATCAGTGTCTCCTACTACAGAAGAGCTCCCTCCACATCCCACAGGAAACAAGCATCACTACACCCCAGGGTTCATATACAATCAGCAGCATCTTCAGGCTAATCTGACGGGACACGGAGCATCTGGTTCACGCTAATCTGAGGGGACACGGAGCACCTAGTTCAGGCTAATCTGAAGGGACACGGAGCACCTAGTTCAGGCTAATCTGAGGGGAAACGGAGCATCTGGTTCACGCTAATCTGAGGGGACACGGAGCATCTGGTTCAGGCTAATCTGAGGGGACACGGAGCATCTGGTTCAGGCTAATCTGAGGGGACACGGAGCATCTGGTTCAGGCTAATCTGAGGGGACACGCAGCATCTGGTTCAGGCTAATCTGAGGGGACACGGAGCATCTGGTTCAGGCTAATCTGAGGGGACACGGAGCATCTGGTTCACGCTAATCTGAGGGGACACGGAGCATCTGGTTCAGGCTAAACTGACGGGACACGAAGCACCTGTTTCAGGCTAATCTGAGGGGACACGGAGCATCTGGTTCAGGCTAATCTGAGGGGACACGGAGCATCTGGTTCAGGCTAATCTGAGGGGACACGGAGCATCTGGTTCACGCTAATCTGAAGGGACATGGAGCATCTGGTTCAGGCTAATTTGAGGTAACACGGGGCACCTAGTTCAGGCTAATCTGAGGGAACACGGGGCACCTAGTTCAGGCTAATCTGAGGGGACACGGGGCATCTGGTTCAGGCTAATCTGAAGGGACACGGGGCACCTAGTTCAGGCTAATCTGACGGGACATGGGGCATCTGGTTCAGGCTAATCTGACAGGACACGGAGCATCTGGTTCAGGCTAATCTGAGGGGATACGGGGCATCTGGTTCAGGCTAATCTGAAGGGACACGGAGCATCTGGTTCAGGCTAATCTGAGGGGACACGGAGCATCTGGTTCAGGCTAATGTGAGGGGACACGGAGCATCTGGTTCAGGCTAATCTGAGGGGACACGGAGCATCTGGTTCAGGCTAATCTGAGGGGACACGGAGCATCTGGTTCACGCTAATCTGAGGGGACACGGAGCATCTGGTTCAGGCTAATCTGAGGGGACACGGAGCATCTGGTTCAGGCTAATCTGAGGGGACACGGAGCATCTGGTTCACGCTAATCTGAGGGGACACGGAGCATCTGGTTCAGGCTAATCTGACGGGACACAAAGCACCTGGTTCAGGCTAATCTGAAGGGACACGGAGCATCTGGTTAAGGCTAATCTGAGGGAACACGGGGCACCTAGTTCAGGCTAATCTGAGGGAACACGGGGCACCTAGTTCAGGCTAATCTGAGGGGACACGGAGCATCTGGTTCACGCTAATCTGAAGGGACACGGAGCATCTGGTTCAGGCTAATCTGAGGGAACACGGGGCACCTAGTTCAGGCTAATCTGAGGGAACACGGGGCACCTAGTTCAGGCTAATCTGAGGGGACACGGGGCATCTGGTTCAAGCTAATCTGAAGGGACACGGGGCACCTAGTTCAGGCTAATCTGAGGGGACACGGGGCAAATGGTTCAGGCTAATCTGAAGGGACACGGAGCATCTGGTTCAGGCTAATCTGACGGGACACGGGGCATCTGGTTCAGGCTAATCTGATGGGACACGGAGCATCTGGTTCAGGCTAATCTGAGGGGATACGGAGCATCTGGTTCAGGCTAATCTGAGGGGATACGGGGCATCTGGTTCAGGCTAATCTGAGGGGACACGGAGCATCTGGTTCAGGCTAATCTGAAGGGACACGAAGCATCTGATTCAGGCTAATCCGAGGGGACACGGAGCATCTGGTTTACGCTAATCTGAGGGGACACGGAGCATCTGGTTCACGCTAATCTGACGGGACACGGAGCATCTGGTTCACGCTAATCTGAGGGGACACGGAGCACCTGGTTCACGCTAACCTGAGGGGACACGGAGCACCTGGTTCAGGCTAACCTGAGGGGACACGGAGCATCTGGTTCACGCTAATCTGAGGGGACACGGAGCATCTGGTTCAGTCTAATCTGACGGGACACGAAGCACCTGGTTCAGGCTAATCTGCGGGGACACGGAGCATCTGGTTCAGGCTATAATGAGGGGACACGGAGCATCTGGTTCAGGCTAATCTGAGGGGACACGGAGCACCTGGTTCACGCTAACCTGAGGGGACACGGAGCACCTGGTTCAGGCTAACCTGAGGGGACACGGAGCATCTGGTTCACGCTAATCTGAGGGGACACGGAGCATCTGGTTCAGGCTAATCTGACGGGACACGGAGCACCTGGTTCAGGCTAATCTGCGGGGACACGGAGCATCTGGTTCAGGCTATAATGAGGGGACACGGAGCATCTGGTTCAGGCTAATCTGAGGGGATACGGGGTATCTGGTTCAGGCTAATCTGAGGGGACACGGAGCATCTGGTTCAGGCTAATCTGAAGGGACACGAAGCATCTGGTTCAGGCTAATCCGAGGGGACACGGAGCATCTGGTTTACGCTAATCTGAGGGGACACGGAGCATCTGGTTCACGCTAATCTGACGGGACACGGAGCATCTGGTTCACGCTAATCTGAGGGGACACGGAGCATCTGGTTCACGCTAATCTGACGGGACACAGAGCACCTGGTTCAGGCTAACCTGAGGGGACACGGAGCATCTGGTTCAGGCTATAATGAGGGGACACGGAGCATCTGGTTCAGGCTAATCTGAGGGGACACGGAGCATCTGGTTCAGGCTAATCTGAGGGGACACGGAGCATCTGGTTCAGGCTAATCTGAGGGGACACGGAGCATCTGGTTCAGGCTAATCTGAGGGGACACGGAGCATCTGGTTCAGGCTAATCTGAGGGGACACGGAGCATCTGGTTCAGGCTAATCTGAGGGGACACGGAGGATCTGGTTTTGGCTAATCAGAGGGGACACGGAGCATCTGGTTCACGCTAATCTGAGGGGACACTGAGCATCTGGTTCACGCTAATCTGAGGGGATACGGAGCACCTGGTTCAGGCTAATCTGAGGGGACACGGAGCATCTGGTTCAGGCTAATCTGAGGGGACACGGAGCATCTGGTTCAGGCTAATCTGAGGGGACACGGAGCATCTGGTTCAGGCTAATCTGAGGGGACACGGAGCATCTGGTTCACGCTAATCTGAGGGGACACGGAGCATCTGGTTCACGCTAATCTGAGGGGACACGGAGCATCTGGTTCAGGCTAATCTGACGGGACACAAAGCACCTGGTTCAGGCTAATCTGAAGGGACACGGAGCATCTGGTTCAGGCTAATCTGAGGGAACACGGGGCACCTAGTTCAGGCTAATCTGAGGGAACACGGGGCACCTAGTTCAGGCTAATCTGAGGGGACACGGAGCATCTGGTTCACGCTAATCTGAAGGGACACGGAGCATCTGGTTCAGGCTAATCTGAGGGAACACGGGGCACCTAGTTCAGGCTAATCTGAGGGAACACGTGGCACCTAGTTCAGGCTAATCTGAGGGGACACGGGGCACCTGGTTCAGGCTAACCTGAGGGGACACGGAGCACCTGGTTCAGGCTAACCTGAGGGGACACGGAGCATCTGGTTCACGCTAATCTGAGGGGACACGGAGCATCTGGTTCAGTCTAATCTGACGGGACACGAAGCACCTGGTTCAGGCTAATCTGCGGGGACACGGAGCACCTGGTTCACGCTAACCTGAGGGGACACGGAGCACCAGGTTCAGGCTAACCTGAGGGGACACGGAGCATCTGGTTCACGCTAATCTGAGGGGACACGGAGCATCTGGTTCAGGCTAATCTGACGGGACACGAAGCACCTGGTTCAGGCTAATCTGCGGGGACACGGAGCATCTGGTTCAGGCTATAATGAGGGGACACGGAGCATCTGGTTCAGGCTAATCTGAGGGGATACGGGGCATCTGGTTCAGGCTAATCTGAGGGGACACGGAGCATCTGGTTCAGGCTAATCTGAAGGGACAAGGAGCATCTGGTTCACGCTAATCTGACGGGACACGGAGCATCTGGTTCACGCTAATCTGAGGGGACACGGAGCATCTGGTTCACGCTAATCTGACGGGACACGGAGCACCTGGTTCAGGCTAACCTGAGGGGACACGGAGCATCTGGTTCAGGCTATAATGAGGGGACACGGAGCATCTGGTTCAGGCTAATCTGAGGGGACACGGAGCATCTGGTTCAGGCTAATCTGAGGGGACACGGAGCATCTGGTTCAGGCTAATCTGAGGGGTCACGGAGGATCTGGTTTTGGCTAATCAGAGGGGACATGGAGCATCTGGTTCACGCTAATCTGAGGGGACACGGAGCATCTGGTTCACGCTAATCTGAGGGGATACGAAGCACCTGGTTCAGGCTAATCTGAGGGGACACGGAGCATCTGGTTCAGGCTAATCTGAGGGGACACGGAGCATCTGGTTCAGGCTAATCTGAGGGCACACGGAGCATCTGGTTCAGGCTAATCTGAGGGGACACGGAGCATCTGGTTCACGCTAATCTGAGGGGACACGGAGCATCTGGTTCACGCTAATCTGAGGGGACACGGAGCATCTGGTTCAGGCTAATCTGACGGGACACAAAGCACCTGGTTCAGGCTAATCTGAAGGGACACGGGGCACCTAGTTCAGGCTAATCTGAGGGGACACGGGGCATCTGGTTCAAGCTAATCTGAAGGGACACGGGGCACCTAGTTCAGGCTAATCTGAGGGGACACGGGGCATCTGGTTCAGGCTAATCTGAAGGGACACGGAGCATCTGGTTCAGGCTAATCTGACGGGACACGGGGCATCTGGTTCAGGCTAATCTGATGGGACACGGAGCATCTGGTTCAGGCTAATCTGAGCGGATACGGAGCATCTGGTTCAGGCTAATCTGAGGGGATACGGGGCATCTGGTTCAGGATAATCTGAGGGGACACGGAGCATCTGGTTCAGGCTAATCTGAAGGGACACGAAGCATCTGATTCAGGCTAATCCGAGGGGACACGGAGCATCTGGTTTACGCTAATCTGAGGGGACACGGAGCATCTGGTTCAAGGTAATCTGACGGGACACGGAGCATCTGGTTCACGCTAATCTGAGGGGACACGGAGCACCTGGTTCACGCTAACCTGAGTGGACACGGAGCACCTGGTTCAGGCTAACCTGAGGGGACACGGAGCATCTGGTTCACGCTAATCTGAGGGGACACGGAGCATCTGGTTCAGGCTAATCTGACGGGACATGAAGCACCTGGTTCAGGCTAATCTGCGGGGACACGGAGCATCTGGTTCAGGCTATAATGAGGGGACACGGAGCATCTGGTTCAGGCTAATCTGAGGGGACACGGAGCACCTGGTTCACGCTAACCTGAGGGGACACGGAGCACCTGGTTCAGGCTAACCTGAGGGGACACGGAGCATCTGGTTCACGCTAATCTGAGGGGACACGGAGCATCTGGTTCAGGCTAATCTGACTGGACACGAAGCACCTGGTTCAGGCTAATCTGCGGGGACACGGAGCATCTGGTTCAGGCTATAATGAGGGGACACGGAGCATCTGGTTCAGGCTAATCTGAGGGGATACGGGGCATCTGGTTCAGGCTAATCTGAGGGGACACGGAGCATCTGGTTCAGGCTAATCTGAAGGGACACGAAGCATCTGGTTCAGGCTAATCCGAGGGGACACGGAGCATCTGGTTTACGCTAATCTGAGGGGATACGGAGCATCTGGTTCACGCTAATCTGACGGGACACGGAGCATCTGGTTCACGCTAATCTGAGGGGACACGGAGCATCTGGTTCACGCTAATCTGACGGGACACGGAGCACCTGGTTCAGGCTAACCTGAGGGGACACGGAGCATCTGGTTCAGGCTATAATGAGGGGACACGGAGCATCTGGTTCAGGCTAATCTGAGGGGACACGGAGCATCTGGTTCAGGCTAATCTGAGGGGACACAGAGCATCTGGTTCAGGCTAATCTGAGGGGACACGGAGCATCTGGTTCAGGCTAATCTGAGGGGACACGGAGCATCTGGTTCAGGCTAATCTGAGGGGACACGGAGCATCTGGTTCAGGCTAATCTGAGGGGACACGGAGCATCTGGTTCAGGCTAATCTGAGGGGACATGGAGCATCTGGTTCACGCTAATCTGAGGGGACACGGAGCATCTTGTTCAGGCTAATCTGACGGGACACGAAGCACCTGGTTCAGGCTAATCTGAGGGGACACGGAGCATCTGGTTCAGGCTAATCTGAGGGGACACGGAGCATCTGGTACTTCAGGGATGCGTCCCAAATGATACCCGATTCCCTTTTTATAGCACTACTGTTGACCAGGGTGCATTGGGCTCAGTACATCACCTGTGTCAAACTCATTTCCCACGAAGGGTCGAGTGTCTGCGGGTTATCGCTCCTCCCTTGTACCTGATTGATGAATTAAGGTCTTCTTGAACTGCACTGTTGGTTAACCTCTTATAGGGGCTTGTAAAGTAAGCATTTCACAGTAAGGTCTACACTTGTTGTAATCGTCGCATGTGACAAATAAAGTTTGATTTGAAGGTCAGTAATAATTAAGGAACTCCCCTCACCTGGTTGTCTAGGTCTCAGTAAGGAACTCCCCTCACCTGGTTGTCTAGATCTCAGTAAGGAGCTCCCCTCACCTGGTTGTCTAGGTCTCAGTAAGGAACTCTCCTCACCTGGTTGTCTAGGTCTCAGTAAGGAACTCCCCTCACCTGGTTGTCTAGGTCTCAGTAAGGAACTCTCCTCACCTGGTTGTCTAGGTCTCAGTAAGGACCTCCCCTCACCTGGTTGTCTAGGTCTCAGTAAGGACCTCCCCTCACCTGGTTGTCTAGGTCTCAGTAAGGACCTCCCCTCACCTGGTTGTCTAGGTCTCAGTAAGGAACTCCCCTCACCTGGTTGTCTAGATCTCAGTAAGGAGCTCCCCTCACCTGGTTGTCTAGGTCTCAGTAAGGAACTCTCCTCACCTGGTTGTCTAGGTCTCAGTAAGGAACTCCCCTCACCTGGTTGTCTAGGTCTCAGTAAGGAACTCTCCTCACCTGGTTGTCTAGGTCTCAGTAAGGACCTCCCCTCACCTGGTTGTCTAGGTCTCAGTAAGGACCTCCGCTCACCAGGTTGTCTAGGTCTCAGTAAGGACCTCCCCTCACCTGGTTGTCTAGGTCTCAGTAAGGAACTCCCTCACCTGGTTGTCCATGTCTCAGTAAGGAACTCCCCTCACCTGGTTGTCCATGTCTCAGTAAGGAACTCCCCTCACCTGGTTATCTAGGTCTCAGTAAGGAACTCCCCTCACTTGGTTGTCCAGGTCTCAGTAAGGAACTCCCCTCACCTGGTTGTCTAGGTCTCAGTAAGGACCTCCCCTCACCTGGTTGTCTAGGTCTCAGTAAGGAACTCCCCTCACCTGGTTGTCCATGTCTCAGTAAGGAACTCCCCTCACCTGGTTATCTAGATCTCAGTAAGGAACTCCCCTCACCTGGTTGTCTAGGTCTCAGTAAGGAACTCCCCTCACCTGGTTGTCTAGGTCTCAGTAAGGAACTCCCCTCACCTGGTTGTCCAGGTCTTCATTGAAAGGATAAACCAAAAACCAGCAGACACTAGGCCCTATGTGGAATGACTGACACCCCATCCACACTGTACATGAATTACTGGGTATAACATTAGATGAAGTTGATCTCATGTCATGTAGTAACTCTGTAAAGTGATATTCCATACAGGGGGGCTTTATCAATGTTATGTCATGTAGTAACTCTGTAAAGTGTTATTCCATACAGGGGGCTTTATCAATCTCATGTCCTGTAGTAACTCTGTGAAGTGTTATTCCAAACAGGGGGCTTTATCAATCTCATGTCCTGTAGTAACTCTGTAAAGTGTTATTCCATAGAGGGGGGCTTTATCAATCTCAAGCCATGTAGTAACTCTGTAAAGTGTTATTCCATACAGGGGGGCTTTATAAATCTCATGTCCTGTAGTAACTCTGTAAAGTGGTATTCCATAGAGGGGGGCTTTATCAATCTCAAGCCATGTAGTAACTCTGTAAAGTGTTATTCCATACAGGGGGGCTTTATCAATCTCATGTCTTGTAGTAACTCTGTAAAGTGTTATTCCAAACAGGGGGCTTTATCAATCTCATGTCCTGTAGTAACTCTGTAAAGTGTTATTCCATACAGGGGGGCTTTATCAATCTCAAGCCATGTAGTAACTCTGTAAAGTGTTATTCCATACAGGGGGGCTTTATCAATTGCTTTATAATTACATGCGTAGAAATAAGTCCCTTCTGTAATTAAATTGTCAAATGGTTCAGTCATTGTTTCTACCAAAGTTTTTTTTTTGTAAATATTTTTTGCCCTGTGAAAACCGTTGTTCTCCTCCTATTCTCCTCCAGCAGAGTTAAACACTGTCGCGCCACAACTTTCTCCCTCTAATACGACTCTGAAAAGCATCCCCATCTTCTGGCTCACTGTGCATGTCATTAGCCCTCTAAATTACAAACATCATTACCACAGTTGATTCAAGTTACCCTCCTGGGGTGCTACAGTCGGCACGGAAACGTGGCGGGAGATCATTTAGAGTCTGGTGTCAACTCTGTTTCACAAAGTTCAAGAGGAACCAACAGGGATCTGTGACTGAGGTGCTGTTCACCTCTCTCCACACACACACACACACACACACACACACACACACACACACACACACACACACACACACACACACACACACACACACACACACACACACACACACACACACACACACACACACACACACACACACACACACACACACACACACACACAGTGGCGTTAAGTGGCGCAGCAGTCTAAGGCACTGCATCTCAGTGCTAGTAGCGTCACTACAGACCCTGGTTCGATTCCAGGCTGTATCCCAACCGGCTGTGATTGGGAGTCCCATAGGGCGGCGCACAATTGGCCCAGTGTCGTCTGGGTTAGGGGAGGGTAGGCCGTCATTGTAAATAAGAATTCGTACTTAACTGACTTGCCTAGTTAAATAAAGGTTAAATAAATAAAAAGTCGCTATGGGAATGTGTGTGTGTGGCACACTGGCCTTCCCAGCAACCTCTAAATACAATGGCAGTACTAAGACGTTTCAAGGAAAGGGGATACAAAGACAATTGGGTAAAACACGCCAATGATCGTTTTTTTTAAGGGCTAACACAGTTGGACAGCCTTCAACCAAAAGTTACCGAAAAAGCAGAACATGTCCCATCATGCTTCACCCAATACTCACCATTGGGGAAGGCATTTAAGAACATTAACAGGAAGCACTGGTACATTATTGATATTGATTCACAGTTTAAACCCATCTTTAAATATCCCCCACATACAGTCTTTAAAAGACCCTTAAACGTGAGAGATACAGTGCCTTTGGAAAGTATTCAGACCCCTTGACTTTTTCCACATTTTGTTACGTTACAGCCTTATTCTAAAATATATTAAATACAAATCCTAAGCAATCTAAACACAATACCTCATAATGACAAAGCAAAAACAGATTTTTAGAAATGTTTGCAAATGTATTAAAAATCAAAATCAGAAATACCTTATTTACGTAAGTATTCAGACCCTTTGCTATGAGACTCGAAATTGAGCTCAGGTTCATCCTGTTTCCATTGATCATCCTTGAGATGTTTCTACAACTTGATTGGAGTCCACCTGTGGGAAATTCAATTGATTGCACATTATTTGCCAAGGCACACACCTGTGTATATAAGGTCCCACAGTTGACAGTGCATATCAGAGCAAAAACCAAGCCATGAGGTCAAAGGAATTGTCCGTAGAGCTCCGAGACAGGATTGTGTCAAGGCACAGATTTGAGGAAGGATACCAAAACATTTCTTCAGCATTGAAGGTCCCCAAGAACACAGTGGCCTTCATCATTCTTAAATGCAAGAAGTTTGGAACCACCAAGACTCTTCCTAGAGCTGGCCGCCCGGCCAAACTGAGCAATCGGGGGAGAAGGACCTTGGTCAGGGAGGTGACTAAGAACCCGATGATCACTCTGACAGAGCTCTAGAGTTCCTCTGTGGAGATGGGAGAACCATCCAGAAGGACAACCATCTCTGCAGCACTCCACCAATCAGGCCTTTATGGTAGAGTGGCCAGATGGAAGCCATTCCTCAGTAAAAGGCAAATGACAGCCTGCTTGGAGTTTGCAAAAAAAGGCATTTAAAGACTCTCAGACCATAAGAAACACGAATCTCTTTGGACTGAATCCCAAGCGTCACTTCTGGAGGAAACCAGCACTGGGTAGAAAATCGTGATGCTCAGAGCCTGAGCACGCTGCTTAGACCATTACCCCACCACAGTTCACAATGCTCTAGCAAGCCGTGAGAACACTTGATGACAGTTGATGGTAATAGACTTCCCCAAAACCATAGCCCTGACCTTAACCACCCTGGAATTCATGCCTAAACTGTTAACCTTTTGAGTTGTTTCTGTATCAACCCTGTAACCAAGAGGCATTAATGCGTCAAAAATATCCATAATTCTACGGTCACAAGACGCAGGCCTCCTTACTGTCCCTAAAATTTCTAAGCAAACAGCTGGAGGCAGGGCTTTCTCCTATAGAGCTCCATTTTTATGGAATGGTCTGCCTACCCATGTGAGAGACGCAGACTCGGTCTCAACCTTTAAGTCTTTATTGAAGACTCATCTCTTCAGTAGGTCCTATGATTAAGTGTAGTCTAGCCCAGGAGTGTGAAGGTGAACGGAAAGGCACTGGAGCAACGAACCGCCCTTGCTGTCTCTGCCTGGCCGGTTCCCCTCTCTCCACTGGGATTCTCTGCCTCTAACCCTATTACAGGGGCTGAGTCACTGGCTTACTGGAACTCTTCCATGCCGTCCCTAGGAGGGGTGCGTCACTTGAGTGGGTTGAGTCACTGACGTGGTCTTCCTGTCTGGGTTGGCGCCCCCCCTTGGGTTGTGCCATGGCGGAGATCTTTGTGGGCTATACTCGGCCTTGTCTCAGGGTAGTAAGTTGGTGGTTGAAGATATCCCTCTAGTGGTGTGGGGGCTGTGCTTGGCAAAGTGGGTGGGGTTATATCCTGCCTGTTTGGCCCTGTCCGGGGGTATCATCGGATGGGGCCACAGTGTCTCCTGACCCCTCCTATCTCAGCCTCCAGTATTTATGCTGCAGTAGTTTGTGTCGGGGTGCTAGGGTCAGTCTGTTATATCAGGAGTATTTCTCCTGTCTTATCCGGTGTCCTGTGTGAATTTAAGTATGCTCTCTCAAATTTTTTCTCTCTTTCTTTCTTTCTCCCATCTGTTGTGTAAAATAAAGGGAGCACTGAAGTAGGAAGCTACGGCATTTGGATGGGGTACTGACATATTTCTCTGGGAGGGATAAACAGGTATCGCTGACCTGAGTGAGTTGCTGAATGGGCTGTTGGGCTGGCTCACTGGGTAGGCTAATTCTAGAGTTTCCTCCACTAGTAGGATGCTGCACCTCCCGGTAACGTTAGAGATTCTGCAAACTGCGAAGGACCTCTTCCATGGCCGTCCTCAGTTGTACCAGCTGGTCATGGTGCTGACGCAGAAGGTAACCCTGTTCGTCGACCGTCTGAGAGATATTCGATTTTCCTGCTTCTTCCATTGTTGGAGTTGGTATTCTGTAACGAAAACGCCGTGAGTCGAGAAGCAGGTAAAACGTTTAATGAAAACAACAAACATGAAACAAGACAGCATAACAGAAGTTAGGTAACATGAACACAGGTGCAATACCAACTGAGGAAAGACCAAAAGGAACCATAACGTTGAGGTCCAGGCGTGAATCATAACGATGAGGTCCAGGTGTGAATCATAACGATGAGGGCCAGGTGTGAATCATAACGTTGAGGGCCAGGCGTGAATCATAACGATGAGGTCCAGGCGTGAATCATAACGATGAGGTCCAGGCGTGAATCATAACGATGAGGTCCAGGCGTGAATCATAACGATGAGGTCCAGGTGTGAATCATAACGATGAGGTCCAGGTGTGAATCATAACGATGAGGTCCAGGTGTGAATCATAACGATGAGGTCCAGGTGTGAATCATAACGATGAGGTCCAGGTGTGAATCATAACGATGAGGTCCAGTTGTGAATCATAACGATGAGGGCCAGGCGTGAATCATAACGATGAGGTCCAGGCGTGAATCATAACGATGAGGTCCAGGCGTGAATCATAACGATGAGGGCCAGGTGTGAATCATAACGATGAGGTCCAGGCGTGAATCATAACGATGAGGTCCAGGTGTGAATCATAACGATGAGGTCCAGGCGTGAATCCTAACGATGAGGTCCAGGCGTGAATCATAACGATGAGGTCCAGTTGTGAATCATAACGATGAGGGCCAGGCGTGAATCATAACGATGAGGTCCAGGCGTGAATCATAATGATGAGCTCCAGGCGTGAATCATAACGATGAGGGCCAGGCGTGAATCATAACGATGAGGGCCAGGCGTGAATCATAACGATGAGGTCCAGGCGTGAATCATAACGATGAGGTCCAGGCGTGAATCATAACGATGAGGTCCAGTTGTGAATCATAACGATGAGGTCCAGGCGTGAATCATAACGATGAGGGCCAGGCGTGAATCATAACGATGAGGTCCAGGCGTGAATCATAACGATGAGGTCCAGGCGTGAATCATAACGATGAGGTCCAGGCGTGAATCATAACGATGAGGTCCAGGCGTGAATCATAACGATGAGGGCCAGGCGTGAATCATAACGATGAGGGCCAGGCGTGAATCATAACGATGAGGGCCAGGCGTGAATCATAACGATGAGGGCCAGGCGTGAATCATAACGATGAGGTCCAGGCGTGAATCATAACGATGAGGGACAGGCGTGAATCATAACGATGAGGTCCAGGCGTGAATCATAACGATAAGGGCCAGGAATGAATCATAACGATGAGGTCCAGGTGTGAATCATAACGATGAGGGCCAGGCGTGAATCATAACGATGAGCTCCAGGCGTGAATCATAACGATGAGGGCCAGGCGTGAATCATAACGATGAGGTCCAGGCGTGAATCATAACGATGAGGTCCAGGCGTGAATCATAACGATGAGGTCCAGTTGTGAATCATAACGATGAGGTCCAGGCGTGAATCATAACGATGAGGGCCAGGCGTGAATCATAACGATGAGGTCCAGGCGTGAATCATAATGATGAGGTCCAGGCGTGAATCATAACGATGAGGTCCAGGCGTGAATCATAACGATGAGGTCCAGGCGTGAATCATAACGATGAGGTCCAGGCGTGAATCATAACGATGAGGTCCAGGCGTGAATCATAACGATGAGGGCCAGGCGTGAATCATAACGATGAGGTCCAGGCGTGAATCATAACGATGAGGGACAGGCGTGAATCATAACGATGAGGTCCAGGCGTGAATCATAACGATGAGGTCCAGGCGTGAATCATAACGATGAGGTCCAGGCGTGAATCATAACGATGAGGGCCAGGCGTGAATCATAACGATGAGGGCCAGGCGTGAATCATAACGATGAGGGCCAGGCGTGAATCATAACGATGAGGTCCAGGCGTGAATCATAACGATGAGGGACAGGCGTGAATCATAACGATGAGGTCCAGGCGTGAATCATAACGATAAGGGCCAGGTGTGAATCATAACGATGAGGTCCAGGTGTGAATCATAACGATGAGGTCCAGGTGTGAATCCTAACGATGAGGTCCAGGCGTGAATCATAACGATGAGGTCAAGGAATGAATCATAACGATGAGCTCCAGGCGTGAATCATAACGATGAGGGCCAGGCGTGAATCATAACGATGAGGTCCAGGGCCAGGCGTGAATCATAACGATGAGGGCCAGGCGTGAATCATAACGATGAGGGCCAGGCGTGAATCATAACGATGAGGTCCAGGCGTGAATCATAACGATGAGGTCCAGGCGTGAATCATAACGATGAGGTCCAGGTGTGAATCATAACGATGAGGTCCAGGTGTGAATCATAACGATGAGGTCCAGGTGTGAATCATAACGATGAGGTCCAGGTGTGAATCATAACGATGAGGTCCAGGCGTGAATCATAACGATGAGGTCCAGGCGTGAATCATAACGATGAGGTCCAGGCGTGAATCATAACGATGAGGGCCAGGCGTGAATCATAACGATGAGGTCCAGGCGTGAATCATAACGATGAGGTCCAGGTGTGAATCATAACGATGAGGTCCAGTTGTGAATCATAACGATGAGGTCCAGGCGTGAATCATAACGATGAGGGCCAGGCGTGAATCATAACGATGAGGTCCAGGCGTGAATCGTAACGATGAGGTCCAGGCGTGAATCGTAACGATGAGGTCCAGGCGTGAATCATAACGATGAGGTCCAGGCGTGAATCATAACGATGAGGTCCAGGCGTGAATCATAACGATGAAGGCCAGGCGTGAATCATAACGATGAGGGCCAGGCGTGAATCATTACGATGAGGGCCAGGCGTGAATCATAACGATGAGGTCCAGGCGTGAATCATAACGATGAGGTCCAGGCGTGAATCATAACGATGAGGTCCAGGCGTGAATCATAATGATGAGCTCCAGGCGTGAATCATAACGATGAGGTCCAGGCGTGAATCATAATGATGAGCTCCAGGCGTGAATCATAACGATGAGGGCCAGGCGTGAATCATAAAGATGAGCTCCAGGCGTGAATCATAACGATGAGGGCCAGGCGTGAATCATAACGATGAGGTCCAGTTGTGAATCATAACGATGAGGGCCAGGCGTGAATCATAACGATGAGGTCCAGTTGTGAATCATAACGATGAGGGCCAGGCGTGAATCATAACGATGAGGGCCAGGCGTGAATCATAACGATGAGGTCCAGGCGTGAATCATAACGATGAGGTCCAGGCGTGAATCATAACGATGAGGTCCAGGCGTGAATCATAACGATGAGGTCCAGGTGTGAATCATAACGATGAGGTCCAGGCGTGAATCATAACGATGAAGTCCAGGCGTGAATCATAACGATGAGGTCCAGGCGTGAATCATAACGATGAGGTCCAGGCGTGAATCATAACGATGAGGTCCAGGCGTGAATCATAACGATGAGGGCCAGGCGTGAATCATAACGATGAGGGCCAGGCGTGAATCATAACGATGAGGTCCAGGCGTGAATCATAACGATGAGGTCCAGGCGTGAATCATAACGATGAGGGACAGGCGTGAATCATAACGACGAGGTCCAGGCGTGAATCATAACGATGAGGGCCAGGCGTGAATCATAACGATGAGGGCCAGGCGTGAATCATAACGACGAGGTCCAGGCATGAATCATAACGATGAGGTCCAGGCGTGAATCATAACGATGAGGTCCAGGCGTGAATCATAACGATGAGGTCCAGGCGTGAATCATAACGATGAGGTCCAGGCGTGAATCATAACGATGAGGGCCAGGCGTGAATCATAACGATGAGGGCCAGGCGTGAATCATAACGATGAGGGCCAGGCGTGAATCATAACGATGAGGTCCAGGCGTGAATCATAACGATGAGGGACAGGCGTGAATCATAACGACGAGGTCCAGGCGTGAATCATAACGATGAGGGCCAGGCGTGAATCATAACGATGAGGGCCAGGCGTGAATCATAACGATGAGGGCCAGGCGTGAATCATAACGATGAGGTCCAGGCGTGAATCATAACGATGAGGTCCAGGTGTGAATCATAACGATGAGGTCCAGGTGTGAATCATAACGATGAGGTCCAGGTGTGAATCATAATGGTGATGATAGATGATTTCCAGCGACGTCGTACGCCGGAGGGGAGGAGCAGGAGTAGACATTCACACTACGGTACCGGGTCAATAAATTATAAACCCAGTCATTCACACTACAGTACCAGGTCAATATATTATAAACCCAGTCATTCACACTACAGTACCAGGTCAACATATTATAAACCCAGTCATTCACACTACAGTACCAGGTCAATATATTATAAACCCAGTAATTCACACTACAGTACCAGGTCAATATATTATAAACCCAGTCATTCACACTACAGTACCAGGTCAATATATTATAAACCCAGTCATTCAGGACATGTTCATTTAGCAGCTCTGTCACATCAACCAAACCAGTTTTTGAAGCTATGGGCAAAATGAAAACAAACAACATTTTTCTAAATCTATTTGTTGGGAATTACAGTTTAATTGATTAACATATTTACAAAAGAAAACAAGGATGTGTTGAGTATTCAGCCAGGAGGTTTTAATAACTGTACGACGTCTTAAACAGCCTAAGGTATAGGAACTACCTGGGAATCTTATTGAGTTATATAAACACCTACGGTATAGGAACTACCTGGGAATGTTATTGAGTTATATAAACACCTACGGTATAGGAACTACCTGGGAATGTTATTGAGTTATATAAACACCTAAGGTATAGGAACTACCTGGGAATGTTATTGAGTTATATAAACACCTACGGTATAGGAACTACCTGGGAATGTTATTGAGTTATATAAACACCTAAGGTATAGGAACTACCTGGGAATGTTATTGAGTTATATAAACACCTACGGTGTAGGAACTACCTGGGAATGTTATTGAGTTATATAAACACCTACGGTATAGGAACTACCTGGGAATGTTATTGAGTTACAGAAACACCTACGGTATAGGAACTACCTGGGAATGTTATTGAGTTATATAAACACCTACGGTATAGGAACTACCTGGGAAGTGTTACTGAATTATATAAACACCTACGGTTGTCACATCCTGACCAGCAGAGGGAGCAATTGTATTAGTTTTGGTCAGGACGTGGCAGGGTTTTTGTGTGTTAAGTGTTGTGTTGGTGATTGGACTCCCAATTGAAGGCAGGTGTGTTGAGTTGCCTTTGATTGGGAGTCCTATATAGTAGTGTGTGTTTTTCTTTGGGGTTGTGGGTAGTTGTTTTTGCACTGCGTGTTGTGTGCCTGCAAAACTGTTCCTGTCGTCGTGAGTATTGTTTATTGTTTTTCCCTGTGGATGCTTTACTTGTGTTTATTAAAAAACTATGAGTATCCACATTCCCGCTGCGCCTTGGTCTTCTCTCCACTATGACAAATGTGACAGAACTACCCACCACCAAAGGACCAAGCAGCGGACGAACGAGGAAGAAGGATGGACGTGGGCGGAGATAAGGATGAGCGTTTCCAGGGCTATGGAAGAGTTTAGTAAACTCGAGAGGCAGCCCCAATAATTTTTTTGGGGGGGGCACAAGGGCTGTTTGACGGGGCGAGAAGGGAGCCCCAGGCCAGCTCCCCGTACCCTGTTTAGGCTGAAACAGACTGGACAGGTCCCGTGCTTTGGGGTTGGGGCTGTGGTGAGGCCTGGGATTTTCAGGCCGGTAGGCACAGTACCAGCGCCCCGCATGTGCCAGGGCGAAGTAAGCATCGAGCCTGAAGGGGTGATGCCAACCCTGCTCTCAAGACCGCCAGTACGCCTCTACGGTCCGGTGTTTCAATGCCCGCTACGGTATAGGAACTACCTGGGAATGTTATTGAGTTATATAAACACCTACGGTATAGGAACTACCTGGGAATGTTATTGAGTTACAAAAACACTTACGGTATAGGAACTACCTGGGAATGTTATTGAGTTACAGAAACACCTACGGTATAGGAACTACCTGGGAATGTTATTGAGTTACATAAACACCTACGGTATAGGAACTACCTGGGAATGTTATTGAGTTATATAAACACTTACGGTATAGGAACTACCTGGGAATGTTATTGAGTTAAATAAACACCTACGGTATAGGAACTACCTGGGAATGTTATTGAGTTATATAAACACCTACGGTATAGAAACTACCTGGGAATGTTTTTGAGTTACAGAAACACCTACGGTATAGGAACTACCTGGGAATGTTATTGAGTTACATAAACACCTACGGTATAGGAACTACCTGGGAATGTTATTGAGTTATATAAACACCTACGGTATAGGAACTACCTGGGAATGTTATTGAGTGTCACGTCCTGACCAATATTTAGGTATTATTTGTATTATATTTGGTCAGGACGTGGCAGAGGTATATTTTGTTTTGTATTATGGGGTTTTGTATGTGGTGTAGTGGGGTGTGTTAGTTGTTGGTATAGGTTCTAGGTTTGTTTTTCTATGTATAGTTAATTGGGGTTGGACTCCCAATTGAAGGCAGGTGTGTTGAGTTGCCTTTGATTGGAAGTCCTATATAGTAGGGTGTGTTTGTCTTTGTGTTTCGTGGGTAGTTGTATTTGCACTGCGTTTATTTATGCCTGTAAAACTGTCACTAGTCTTATTTCGTTTTCTTGTTTTTCCTCCGTGTTCACATTCATTTAATAAATTAAGATGATGAGCACCAACTCCTCTGCGTATTGGTCCACGTTCTCCGACGATGATTTCGCTATATCGTCTGACGACGAAGATTTCTGTGACAGAACTACCCACCACAACAGGACCAAGCAGATACTGGCCGGAGTGGGCCCGTGGAAGAAGGCTGGGGTAGAACAGGAATGCTACGTTGGGACACGTCTGGCTAGGAAGCCGGAGAGGCACCCCAAATAAAAAAAATTGGGGGGGGCACACGGGTAGTTTGGCTGGGCGTAGGAAGAGCCATAAGCCAGCTACCCGTGAGTGCAGGAAGGGGCGAAGAAGGTGGAGAGCGCCGTGTTTCGCCGAGGTGCGCACTATCTCACCCATACGCACGCACAGCCCAGTCCGCCCTGTACCAGCACCCCGCTTGTGCAGGGCTACTAGTTCCATCCAGCCAGGACGGGTTGTGCAGGCGGTGCGATCACGGCCACCTGTGCGCCTCCATGGCTCAGTTTTTCCGGTTCCTGCCTCTCGGAGTATCCCGGAGGTGAGTACTCCCAGTCTAGCACGACCAGTACCAGCAACCCGGACCAAGCTTCCAAATAGTCAGCCTAGTCCTGTTCAGCCTGTTCCCGCTCCCTGCACTAGCCCTAAGGTGCGTGTGCCCAGACTGGCACATCCAGTACCAGCCCCACGCATCAGGCATCTAGTGCATCAGCCCAGCCTCGCCAGTCTGGTGCCGCCAGAGCCGCCCGCCAGTCAGGAGTCGCCAGAGCCGCCCGCCAGTCAGGAGTCGCCAGAGCCGCCCGCCAGTCAGGAGTCGCCAGAGCCGCCAGAGCGGCCCGTCTGCCCGGAGCCGCCAGAGCGGCCCGTCTGCCCGGAGCCGCCAGAGCGGCCCGTCTGCCCGGAGCCGCCAGAGCGGCACGGCTGCCTGGAGCCGCCAGAGTGGCCCGTCTGCCCGAAGGGGTTTGTTTGTGACCCAGAACCGAAGGGCTCTACCTGCGACCCGGAACCAAGGGGGTCGGCCTGCGACCCAGGACTGAGGGAATCTGCCTGTGACCCAGAACCGGGTGAGTCTGGCTACGATCCCAAATTAGAATTAAGTAACTGTGACTGTAATAAGTCTGCCTACAGACCGGGACCGAAGGAGTCGGCCTACGACGGTCCCGTGTGGCTCAGTTGGTAGAGCATGGTGTTTGCAACGCGAGGGTTGTGGGTTCGATTCCCACGGGGGACCAGTATGGGAAAAAAAGAATGTATGAAATGTATGCATTCACTACTGTAAGTCGCTCTGGATAAGAGTGTCTGCTAAATGACTAAAATGTAAAATGTAAATGTCCATCTCTGAACCCAAACACTCCCGTCACTGTCCGTCATTTCATCTCCTCCAGAAGTGGTGACAGACCCCATGGTGTTAGAGCAGCTCACCAGGCCTAAACCACACAGACCCCATGGTGTTAGAGCAGCTCACCAGGGATAAACCACACAGACCCCATGGTGTTAGAGCAGCTCACCAGGGATAAACCTCACAGACCCCATGGTGTTAGAGCAGCTCACCAGGGATAAACCACACAGACCCCATGGTGTTAGAGCAGCTCACCAGGGATAAACCTAACAGACCCCATGGTGTTAGAGAAGCTCACCAGGGATAAACCACACAGACCCCATGGTGTTAGAGCAGCTCACCAGGCCTAAACCACACAGACCCCATGGTGTTAGAGCAGCTCACCAGGCCTAAACCACACAGACCCCATGGTGTTAGAGCAGCTCACCAGGGATAAACCACACAGACCCCATGGTGTTAGAGCAGCTCACCAGGCCTAAACCACACAGACCCCATGGTGTTAGAGCAGCTCACCAGGCCTAAACCACACAGACCCCATGGTGTTAGAGCAGCTCACCAGGGATAAACCTCACAGACCCCATGGTGTTAGAGCAGCTCACCAGGGATAAACCACACAGACCCCATGGTGTTAGAGCAGCTCACCAGGGATAAACCACACAGAATGGCAGTGTTTGAATAGAAAGACTGGAAACCTGTAGGAGGGGGCGAGGCTTCGTCATATCGGTTTATTTCATTGGTTTAAATGACTCAAGACCCCGCCTTGATATAAAAAAAAAAGAGTGAGGGAGGGAGACAGTGACAGAGGAAACAAGATCAACCAGTGAAACAGTAAGATAGTCACCTATTAATCGGAGTCATTTTTCGACCGTGCTTTTTGGACAGGAGCTCAACACATCCCATTCAACCCTGTAGGCTCCTTTCCCGAATCATGTGTCTCTATATAGTCGCCTACACCGGAAACAGCTGCCTATCCTATTATTCCTAGCACTTGGATAACTAAGTTTTTAGCATTTAAAGGTGGATCAGTGTAATAGCCTACACGAAATCTGTAGGGGAAAAACATTTTTCACAACAAGCGGCTGGATGATGCTGCTCATGTGTGCGTAAAAGTCTGCATTTTCTTCTGAACTTGCGATAAACGTCAGCTATTCAGGTAAGATTTTTTATAATACATATATTAGATATATCACGTTTGACTTATAATAATCTATACTAGTGTACAATTGGTTGCAATAAACGGGCTATTTTGATGTCCGCATAAACTGTGACCGTTTGTGTTGTGTTCACTGCGCAACTAAGGAATGGAAATGGTCGAGTGAATTGTATGCTGAGGACATATTTTTGACGGACCACGGCGCAAAGCCATACCTAGTCCTACTGTCAAAAATATGTAGCCGAAACCTGAAGATTTACCTCGTATTTCTCTGCCTCTCGTTCATCTTCTCTCGACTACTATAGCCTATCAAGCCATGTGGCGATAACGGTGGACAGAGAGACAAGTGCTTTTTGTTTAACAAAATGGGAAGTGCGTTTATATTGGTTTATAGGAAGTTTCCCCGTTTCAATTGGAAGGCTGTATGTTGAGTTGCTGATGTGTACCCGGCTCGGGAATCAGATTATGTTCCCGAGTTGTTGTCATTTTATAATGAGTCGCATCGTTTATTGCGCTGGTCAGTGAAAGATGGAATGTATCAAACCACATCCGATTTGGTATCTTTTCTGCAGCACTACCGCAAGCATTCTGAAATCTTTTACATCAGTGATTACAATACAGCACATCTACTGTTGGGAAGCTTTACCAGACAACCAGGCGTGCTTGACGCCCTACAAACCGAAGGCAACGACCTTTAGCCAGCTACCTATTCTGCTTTTGAAGAAATAACAGGAGAAAACTGCTTTTATTAATAGATTGTCATTTTGACAGATGGCTTCTTTGTTGTTGTTGGTGAACTTTGAGTAGATCGTGTATTTGATAGTAAAACATTATGCAGCTAGTGATTGTTTGTTTTACCCGAGACAGCATCATCACTATATTACATATTATCAATGAACTGTAGGAGATACTACTGCTGCTGCGTCGCAATAGGAGAAAGTCACAACCAACGTCTTTGGAAGTTATGTGAGTTGAGGAGCTCCCCAGAGAGCTAACCTGTAGTGCCCACATGTTGAAAAGACCCCCCATTTCATAGTGTGGGTGAATTCCAGTCACATTCAGGCTTTACATTACTGGGACCAATCACGTTCAGGCTTTACATTACTGGGACCAATCACGTTCAGGCTTTACATTACTGGGACCAATCACATTCAGGCTTCACATTACTGGGACCAATCACTGCCATGAACTCAAACAAGACACTTTATTATAGCTTTTAACAGTGATGCTCCACCTCTCAATGAGTTTTAGAGCTTGTTTATGCAGCTGGTTTGATTTAAGATAGAGCCTAGTTAATTAGTCCTTAATTAACCACATGAGGACACAGCCTGGAGTATGGAGACAGTAAAGTAGTTAATTAGTCCTTCACGTGAACAGCCTGGAGTATGGAGACAGAGTAAAGTAGTTAATTAGTCCTTCACATGAACAGCCTGGAGTATGGAGACAGAGTAATAGACTGGTAGTGTAGGTCTTTACAGCATGTCATTGATGAATGTGTGACAGGTGAATGGAGGACATCCTTGGAATGAGTCTCATTTTGTCCCTGCCAGAGGGAGAGAAAGGGCTGGAGGAGGGCACACCCAGACTGACACCGCAGATCGCATGCAAACATACACACACACACACTCCCCTTGTCTTGCCTGCAGGAATAAGGACACTATAGATGTGTGTAGCCAGGACATCTGCTCTCTCTTTGGCCATTGTCAAGGAAACATGAAGTTGGTAGTGGAAGGGACAGCCAGAGGGACCAACAGCTCACGACAACAAAAGAGGCCTTGTCAGAAACCACCGTTAAGCTGGGTCAGTTCAGTCACAAGTGCTGCTAGCTGCAGGAAGGACTCGCGATCACGCGCTCGCCGGCTTATAACGTCCTCAGAGTATTATTTCAGCTAGTCCTCTCTAGCCTTGTCAGGTAGAGTCACCATCACACTATTCACAGAAGAGAAAGGAGAAATTCAAGTTGCTTTGGTTCATAATCTCAATTTTCCTTCAGTGTTTTCAGACTCTAGTGGGTATAGTGTGCCTATCAGGTTTCAGGTAAAACCCAAGTGCAGACTGTGTTGAGGTAACAATGTTTATTGCAACGACAGGTCAAGGCAGGCAAACGACAGGTCAAGGCAGGCAAACGACAGGTCAAGGCAGGCAAACGACAGGTCAAGGCAGGCAAACGACAGGTCAAGGCAGGCAAACGACAGGTCAAGGCAGGCAGGGGTCGATAATCCAGAGCAGGGGCCAAGGTACAGGACGGCAGGTAGGCCCAGGACAGGCAAGGGTCAAAACCAGGAGGACGAGGGAAAAAGAGAGACTGAGGAAAAGCGCTGGTTGACTTAAACAAACAAGACGAACTGGCACAGATAGACAGAAAACACAGGTATAAATACCCAGGGGATAAGTGGGTAAGATGGGCGACACCTGGAGGGGGATGGAGACAAGCACAAAGACAGGTGAAACAGATCAGGGTGTGACAGTATCCTTACTCCCTTAGAGTTAATTAGTCCTCTCTCTCTAGTTTGTCAGGTACAGTCATACACCAAACTGTTCACTGAAGAGAATTTAAACTGTTTCATCTCATCTTCTTTTCAGTTATTTTTGGATTAGTGTGACTAGAGTTTATACTGGGTGTACAAAACATTAGGAACACGTGCTCTTTCCATGACATAGACTAACCAGGCGAATCCAGGTGAAAGCTATGATCCCTTATTGATGTCACTTGTTAAATCCACTACAATCAGTGTTGATGAAGGAGAAGAGACAGGTTAAAGAAGGATTTTTAAACCTGGAGACAATTGAGACATGGATTGTGTATGTGTGCAATTCAGAGGGTAAATGGGAAAGTCAAAATATTTAAGGCCTTTGAACAGGGGTATGGTAGTAGGTGTCAGGTGCACCAGTTTGTGTCAAGAACTGCAACACTGCTGGGTTTTTCACGCTCAACAGTTTCAATCAATCAATCAATCAAATGTATTTATAGAGCCCTTTTTACATCAGCAGATGTCACAAAGTGCTTATACAGAAACACGGCATAAAACCCCAGAGAGCAACCAATGCAGATGTAGAAGCACGGTGGCTAGAAAAAATCCCTAGAAAGGCTGGAACCTAAGAAGAAACCTAGAGAGGAACCAGGCTCTGAGGGGGTGGCCAGTCCTCTTCTGGCTGTGCCGGGTGGAGATTATAACAGAACATGGCCATTTAAGGCCAGATTGTTCTTCAAGATTTTGAAACGTTCATAGAAGACCAGCAGGGTCAAATAATAATCAGTGGTTTTAGAGGGTGCGAGAGGTCAGCACCTTGGGAGTTAATGTCAGTTGGCTTTTCATAGCCGATCATCCAGAGGTCGAGACAGCATGTGCAGCGGGGTGGTCCAGTGAACAGGTCAGGGTTCCATAGCCGCAGGCAGAACAGTAGAAACTGGAGCAGCAGCACGACCAGGTGGACTAGGGACGGAGACAGCCAGGAGTCGTCATGCCAGGAAGTCCTGAGGCATGTTCCTAGGGCTCAGGTCCTCCGGGAGGGGGGAGAGAGATGGGAGAATTAGAGAGAGCATACTTACATTCATACAGGACACCAGAGATTTACACCAGATAAGACAGGAGATTTACACCAGATAAGACAGGAGATTTACACCAGATAAGACAGGAGATTTACACCAGATAAGACAGGAGATTTACACCACCAGATAAGACAGGAGATTTACACCACCAGATAAGACAGGAGATTTACACCAGATAAGACAGGAGATTTACACCAGTTATGAGACTGAACCTAGCCCCCCCCCAGCACATAGACTATTGCAGCATAGATACTGGAGACTGTATCAAGAATGGTCCACCGCCCAAAGGACATCCAGCCAAGTTGACATGACTGTGGGAAGCAATGGAGTGAACATGTGCCATCATCCTTGTGGAACGCCTTCGACACCTTGTAGAATTGAGGCTGTTCTGAGGGCAAAAGGGGGTGCAACTCAATATTAGGAAGGTGTTCCTAATGTTTTATACACTGTTGTCGTCATTCGAAAGACTTGCTTTCCACCCACATGAGATACCATATTTCTGTCAATATCCCATTTTCTCTCTCATATTTTCTACTGCATTACAGTACAGTCCATGTTACAGTACAGCCCATGTTACAGTACATGTTACAGTCCATGTTACACTACAGTACATGTTACAGTCCATGTTACACTACAGTCCATGTTACACTACAGTCCATGTTACAGTCCATAATAACAGTCACAACAAACTCTGGCAACATCCCAAATGGCACCTTATTCCCTATATGGTGCACTACCTTTGATCAGAGCCCTACACTACATAGGGAATAGGGTGCTATTTGGGACGCAGATTCTCTTACTCTATGGGTGAATAACAGTCTCCATTAAACCCTGCGTTAAAACGTTCTCCTGTTGAGGACCACTATGGTGGATTTATAGGTGATGGTTCTCCTGTTGAGGACCACTATGGTGGATTTATAGGTGATGGTTCTCCTGTTGAGGACCACTATGGTGGATTTATAGGTGATGGTTCTCCTGTTGAGGACCACTATGGTGGATTTATAGATGATGGTTGAGGACCACTACGGTGGATTTATAGGTGATGGTTCTCCTGTTGAGGACCACTATGGTGGATTTATAGATGATGGTTGAGGACCACTATGGTGGATTTATAGGTGATGGTTCTGTTGAGGACCACGGTGGTGGATTTATAGGTGATGGTTCTCCTGTTGAGGACCACTATGGTGGATGTATAGGTGATGGTTCTCCTGTTGGGGACCACTATGGTGGATGTATAGGTGATAGTTGAGGACCACTATGGTGGATTTATAGGTGATGGTTATCCTGTTGAGGACCACTATGGTGGATTTATAGGTGATGGTTCTCCTTTTGAGGACCACTATGGTGGATTTATAGGTGATGTTTCTCCTGTTGAGGACCACTATGGTGGATTTATAGGTGATGTTTCTCCTGTTGAGGACCACTATGGTGGATTTATAGGTGATGGTTCTCCTGTTGGGGACCACTATGGTGGATTTATAGGTGATGGTTGAGGACCACTACGGTGGATTTATAGGTGATGGTTGAGGACCACTATGGTGGATATATAGGTGATGGTTCTCCTGTATACATTAGATATCTGATGCCTATACTGTACCATTCTGCCCTCCATGGAACTAATCATACGTTAGTAGTGTACGTCCCTGCTGGCACTGATCAGTGCTGGTTGGTTTTACTCTAGTTAAAATGGAGGCTGTGTGTTAACGCCTAGAGGGGATAGTCCAGAAGCACTAGTGTTTTCTGACTGAACAGAGGAAATAGATCCTCCCTCTAGTTCAGCCCGTCTGAGTCGTCTTTTGGTTTTGTTTTCCTGTTTGATAAGTGAAGGGCCTGGGTCAGAATCAGGAATGTTAAGAAAGAGGACATTTGACGGTAGTGGTGCTATCGGGGCAGCTCCACTGTATAGTACAAATAGTTAATGAATGGCTGCCTGTGTTTCTTTTGGGTCAATTTGAATATGTGCTTTTAATCGGTCTCTGTAGGTCTCTGTCTTCTTTCTTTCTCCTTGTCTCTTCCCTCGCTCTCAATCTCTCTGTCTCTCTCTCTGTCTCTCTCTGTCTCTGTCTCTCTCTCTGTCTGTCTCTGTCTCTTTTTGCATTCTTCCAAAGTGTTGAAGGGAGTGTGTCTGTGGGGCTTTGGGAGCTAGCTGGAAGCTGTGGGGCTTTTGGAGCTAGCTGGAAGCTGTGGGGCTTTGGGAGCTAGCTGGAAGCTGTGGGGCTTTGGGAGCTAGCTGGAAGCTGTGGGGCTTTGAGAGCTAGCTGGAAGCTGTGGGGCTTTTGGAGCTAGCTGGAAGCTGTGGGGCTTTGGGAGCTAGCTGGAAGCTGTGGGGCTTTTGGAGCTAGCTGGAAGCTGTGGGGCTTTTGGAGCTAGCTGGAAGCTGTGGGGCTTTTGGAGCTAGCTGGAAGCTGTGGGGCTTTTGGAGCTAGCTGGAAGCTGTGGGGCTTTTGGAGCTAGCTGGAAGCTGTGGGGCTGGAAGCTGCTCTCTGTCTCTCTCTCTCTCACCATGACTGACTAGTTGCTCTCTCTCACCATGACTGACTAGTTGCTCTCTCTCACCATGACTGACTAGTTGCTCTCTCTCACCATGACTGACTAGTTGCTCTCTCTCACCATGACTGACTAGTTGCTCTCTCTCACCATGACTGACTAGCTGCTCTCTCTCTCTCTCTCACCACGACTGACTAGCTGCTCTCTCTCTCTCTCTCTCTCTCTCTCTCTCTCTCTCTCTCTCTCTCTCTCTCTCTCCTCTCTCTCTCTCTCTCTCTCTCTTTCACCACGACTGACTATCTCTCTTTCACCACGACTGACTATCTGCTCTCTCTCTTTCACCAAGACACACACATACAGGTGTATGGTGCCAGTCTGATGTAATGTCAAGCAATGGAGCAGTGATAGACACCAATTATCATCCTAGTTATTCATTATTTTCTGTCTTACAACTTAATACTCTTTTAATTGAATGTCTATTCATTGATGTGCTCCTGAATCCATACTTGGTAATATAATCCACCAAGGAGATGTCAAAGACAAAGTCTTTCTTATCTTAAGGAGAGGAGTCTACTGAGATGTTAAAGTCCCCTGCTCAGTCGGTGTATCTCGTTATAAAACGGACATCCTGTCAAATGAAAATGACCACGTATCGTCATCCGTATTAAAAAGGGGTAAAGGAATTGGTATTAAATAATGAACTCAGCCGTGCTCTTGTTGTAATGTCAGCCTGCTTATATAGGGGATGTGATTATGGTATTTTATGAAGCGTCTTCTCAACGAGGAGTAAAAACAAAGCTTCAAGGTTAAATGTGTGAAGGCCAAGCGTTTGGAGGGTGAGGCGGCGCGAGGGGAGGGTTGATTAATTTCACGTCCCGTAATGTGATTTGCGATATCTCCTCTTCTCCTGCCCTTGGTAGTGGGAGATGTGGCGAGGTATTATTAACGACGCTCTGCCGTGTAAGTGTTTACAGAAATATTAAACAGAATCGAAGAGAGATGAGAGAAGGTGTGGATGATTACAAATTCACCATCATTCCCAGCTTGATGTCTCGTTACTGAATACAAATTCACTGGTTAAACCACTGGTGTGCAGTAGTAAAAATGAGTGTAGAGAGACACCGCACACGTGAGGAGCAGGATGGGGGGGTAGTTCCAGGAAGACATCATAGAGCATCATTAATTCCAGGGCATTCTATAAGACCAGGGTGTGTGTGTGTGTGTGAGAGCGAAGGCTGTTCATTGACTACAGCTCAGCATTCAACACCATAGTGCCCACAAAGCTCATCACTAAGCTAAGGACCCTGGGACTAAACACCTCCCTCAGCAACTGGATCCTGGACTTCCTGATGGGCCGCCCCCAAGTGGTAAGGGTAGGCAACACGTCTGCCACGCTGATCCTTAACTCTGGGGCCCCTCAGGGGTGTGCTCTTAGTCCCCTCCTGTATTCCCTGTTTACCCACGACTGCATGGCCAAACACGACTCCAACACCATCATTAAGTTTGCTGACGACACAATAGTGATAGGCCTGATCACCGACAACGATGAGACAGCCTATAGGGAGGAGGTCAGAGACCTGGCAGTGTGGTGCCAGGACAACAACCTCTCCCTCAAAGTGAGGAAGACAAAGGAGCTGATCGTGGACTACAGGAAAAGGTGGGCCGAACAGGCCCCCATTAACATCGACGGGGCTGTAGTGGAGCAGGTCGAGAGTTTCAAGTTCCTTTGTGTTCACATCACCAACAAACTATCATGGTCTAAACATACGAAGACAGTCATGAAGAGGGCACAACAAAACCTTTTCCCCCTCAGGAGACATGGCATGGGCCCCCAGATCCTCAAAAGTTTCTACAGTTGCACCATCGAGAGCATCCTGACCGGTTGCATCACTTCCTGGTATGGCAACTGCGTGGCATCCGAGCGTAAGGCGCTACAGAGGGTAGCGCGAACGGCCTAGTACATCACTGGGGCCAAGCTTCCTACCATCCAGGACCTATATAATAGGTCGGTGGAAGGCCAAGTCATAGACTGTTCTCTCTGCTACCACACGACAAGCGGTTCCGGAGCACCACATCTAGGACCAAGAGGCTTCTAAACAGCTTCTACCCCCAAGCCATAAGACTCCTCAACAGCTAATCAAATGGCTACCCAGACTATTTGCATTGCCCCCCCCCTCCTGTTTTACACCACTGCTCCTCTCTGTTGTTATCATCTATGCATAGTCACTTTAATAAGTTTACATACACCTTAGCCAAATACATTTAAACTCAGTTTTTCACAATTCCTGACATTTAATCCTAGTAAAAAATTCCCTGTTTTAGGTCAGTTAGGATCACCACTTTATTTTAAGAATGGCTAGTACTGTTAGCTAGCCAGATATCCACAAATAATAGTTAGCTAGCCAGCTACCCACAAAGAATTGGTATGTACCTTGCATAACGTTAGTTTTAGGTCATATAGTGTACATATACTGTATCTAGCTGATAGTTGTGAAGTAATATGTTTGCTTTGTGTATAATATGTTTGCTTTGTGTATATCTTGTTTGGTCTCTATTGTTGTCATTGTCCTGGCTGGAAGAAGGGTCAATGAATGGAGAGGTGCAGTGTGAGGTAATACAGTAGAGAGAGTGCTGCTCAGTGTGAGGTAATACAGTAGGGGGAGTGCTGCTCAGCGTGAGGTAATACAGTAGGGGGAGTGCTGCTCAGCGTGAGGTAATACAGTAGAGGGAGTGCTGCTCAGCGTGAGGTAATACAGTAGGGGGAGTGCTGCTCAGCGTGAGGTAATACAGTAGGGGGAGTGCTGCTCAGCGTGAGGTAATACAGTAGGAGGAGTGCTGCTCAGCGTGAGATAATACAGTAGGGGGGAGTGCTGCTCAGCGTGAGATAATACAGTAGGGGGAGTGCTGCTCAGCGTGAGATAATACAGTAGGGGGGAGTGCTGCTCAGCGTGAGGTAATACAGTAGGGGGAGTGCTGCTCAGTGTGAGATAATACAGTAGGGGGAGTGCTGCTCAGCGTGAGATAATACAGTAGGGGGAGTGCTGCTCAGCGTGAGATAATACAGTAGGGGGAGTGCTGCTCAGCGTGAGATAATACAGTAGGGGGGAGTGCTGCTCAGCGTGAGGTAATACAGTAGGGGGAGTGCTGCTCAGCGTGAGATAATACAGTAGGGGGAGTGCTGCTCAGCGTGAGGTAATACAGTAGGGGGAGTGCTGCTCGGCGTGAGGTAATACAGTAGGGGGAGTGCTGCTCGGCGTGAGGTAATACAGTAGGGGGGAGTGCTGCTCGGCGTGAGGTAATACAGTAGGGGGGAGTGCTGCTCGGCGTGAGGTAATACAGTAGGGGGGAGTGCTGCTCGGCGTGAGGTAATACAGTAGGGGGGAGTGCTGCTCGGCGTGAGGTAATACAGTAGGGGGAGTGCTGCTCAGCGTGAGGTAATACAGTAGGGGGAGTGCTGCTCAGCGTGAAGTAATACAGTAGGGGGAGTGCTGCTCAGCGTGAGGTAATACAGTAGAGGGAGTGCTGCTCAAATGGAATGTTTTATGTGTTCTCTACACTCTCATTCTCAGAAGAAGGGACTCAAGAGAACGTACTTAGAGCATGAGAGTGTGGAGCGCGGTAGTATGTATATTGAGAAACAGCCAGAGAGACAGAGAGAGACACAGAGAGTGTGTGTGTGTTACTCTGCTCGAACGTCGTTGATTACTAATTTGAATTAGCCAACAGACGACAGGTCACTTTCCTCATTGACCGACATGATAGATGATACAACGTTAGTAGTCTGTATGCCTGTGTGTCAGTGCATGATACTGTGTCCAGCACTGCATGTCAGAGCTCAGTAATCCATGCTACGGTTCAGCTGTGTCCATGATGCAGTCCTCTGTCACTCACACACACACACAGACTCCTGCCAGAGAGGGTTGGTTTACAAGCCTGTGGAACTAGCCAGGCCATCTGTCCGGCTCCATAGGGTAGCACAGAGTGTGTGCGCGCGTGTGTGTACAGTAGGGATGGGTTTTTGAAATAATTTCACTATTCGAATAGTATCATGAATTTTTGTTGGATACCTGAAATACATGTGTTTTTGTAAACATACGATTTTTAACCTGAGCACTGCTGCGCGAGGAAAAGAGGCTGGCGTTCGATTGTTGCAGCTGTGGAGGGGATGGTATGTGAGATGGGAGCGAGCAGACGGAGGGAGAGAGGGAGCAGTAGCCAAAGCAACTCGGCTACAGCCAAAACTAGCTAACTTGCAGCAGCTAACTAGCTAGCTAGGCTAATTGAGGCTACAGCCAAGACTAGCTAACTTGCAGCAGCCAACTAGCTAGCTAGTCTAATTGAGGCTACAGCCAAGACTAGCTAACTTGCAGCAGCCAACTAGCTAGCTAGGCTAATTGAGGCTACAGCCAAGACTAGCTAACTTGCAGCAGCCAACTAGCTAGCTAGGCTAATTGAGGCTACAGCCAAGACTAGCTAACTTGCAGCAGCCAACTAGCTAGCTAGGCTAATTGAGGCTACAGCCAAGACTAGCTAACTTGCAGCAGCCAACTAGCTAGCTAGGCTAATTGAGGCTACATGCTGTGCTTTCTCTACAACCCCATTCAGATAAAACCACAGCCTACCTCGTCGTAATCTACTCCTTGTCATTTCACTAACTTTTAAATCAATCATTTAATTACATCTTGCATTGTGTTAGTGAACTCTCACTAATCTTGGTACACATTGAGCCTCTTTGTCACTTTGATTTGCCAACATAAACAAACTATACACGTGAAGGCTACAAGTCTTTGTTAGGGGGCGCAGGGCTCCCGAGTGGGGCAGTGGTCTAAGGCACTGCATCTCAGTGCTAGAGGCATCACTACAGACACACCCTGGTTCGAATCCAGGCTGTATCACCACCGGCCGTGATTGGGAGTCCCATAGGGCGGCGCACAATTGGTCCAGCGTCGTCCGGGTTTGACTGGTGTAGGCTGTCATTGTAAATAAGAATTTGTTCTTAACTGACTTGCCTAGTTAAATAAAGGTTAAATAAAAAAATATATACTGTATTTATAGTCCACACATTCTAAGTCAGAACAGTCCAGAGCAGTTAATCTAGTCGGGCAGGCGGGTGCGGGCAGCGATCGGTTGAAGAGCATGCATTTAGTTTTACTTGCATTTAAGAGCAGTTGGAGGCCACGGAAGGAGTGTTGTATGGCGTTGAAGCTCGTTTGGAGGTTTGTTAGCACAGTGTCCAAAGAAGGGCCAGATGTATACAGAATGGTGTCATCTGCGTAGAGGTGGATCAAAGAGTCACCCGCACCAAGAGCGACATCATTGATATACACAGAGAAGAGAGTCGGCCCGAGCATTGAACCCTGTGGCACCCCCCATAGAGACTGCCAGAGGTCCAGACAACAGGCCCTCCGATTTGACACACTGAGCTCTGTCTGAGAAGTAGATATGAACCAGGCGAGGCAGTCATTTGAGAAACCAAGGCTGTTGAGTCTCCCGCTAAGAGTACGGTGATTGATAGAGTCGAAAGCCTTAGCCAGGTCGATGAAGACAGCTGCACAGTGCTGTCTTTTATCGATGGCGGTTATGATATCGTTTAGGACCTTGAGCATGGCTGAGGTGCACCCGTGACCAGCTCGGAAATCAGATTGCATAGCGGAGAAGGTACGGTGGGATTCGAAATGGTCGGTGATCTGTTTGTTCACTTGGCTTTCGAAGACAGTTGAAAGGCAGTGCAGGATGAATATTGCTCTGTAACAGTTTGGGTCTAGAGTGTCTCCCCTTTGAAGAGGGGGATGACCGCAGCAGCTTTCCAATCTTTATGAATCTCAGACGATACGAAAGCGAGGTTGAACAGACTAGTAATATGGGTTGCAACAATGGCGGTGGATACTTTTAGGAAGAGAGGGTCCAGATTGTCTAGCCCAGCTGATTTGTAGGGGTCCAGGTTTTACAGCTCTTTAAGAACATCAGCTATCTGGATTTGGGTGAAGGAGAAGCAGGGAGGGCTTGGGCCAGTTGCTGCGGGGGGTGCAGAGCTGTTGGCCGGGGTAGGGGTAGCCAGGTGGAAAGCATGGCCAGCCGTAGAGAAATGCTTATTGAAATTCTCGATTATCGTAGATTTATCGGTGGTGACAGTGTTTCCTAGTCTCAGTGCAGTGGGCAGCTGGGAGGAGGTACTCTTATTCTCCATGGACTTATTCTCCTTGTCCCAAAACTTTTTGGAATTAGTGCTGCAGGATGCAAATTTCTGTTTGGAAAAGCTAGCCTTTGCTTTCCTAACTGACTGTGTGTATTGGTTTCTTACTTCCCTGAAAAGTTTCATATTGCGGGGACTATTAGAAGCTAGTGCAGTACGCCACAGGATGTTTTTGTGCTGGTCGAGGGCAGTCAAGTCTGGAGTGAACCAAGGGCTATATCTATTCTTAGTTCTACATTTTTTTGAAAGGGGCATGCTTATTTAAGATGGTGCGGGAATCACTTTTAAAGAACAATCAGGCATCCTCTACTGACGGGATTAGGTCAATATCCTTCCAGGATACCCGGGCCAGGTTGATTAGAAAGGCCTGCTTGCTGAAGTATTTTAGGGAGCGTTTGACAGTGATGAGGGGTGGTCGTTTGACCGCGGACCCATAATGGATGCAGGCAATGAGGGAGTGATCACTGAGATCCTGGTTGAAAACAGCAGAGGTGTATTTAGAGGGCAAGTTGATCAGGATGATATCTATGGGGGTGCCCATGTTTACGGATTTGGGGTTGTACCTGGTGGGTTCCTTGATAATTTGTGTGAGATTGAGGGCATCTAGTTTAGATGGTAGGATGGCCAGGGTGTTAAGCATATCCCAATTTAGGTCACCTAACAGTACGAACTCTGACGATAGATTGGGGGGGCAATCAATTCACAAATGGTGTCCAGGACACAGCTGGGAGCTGAGGGGGGGTCTATAACAAGCGGCAGCAGTGGGACTTATTTCTGGAGAGATGGATCTTTAAAAGTAGAAGCTTGAACTGTTTGGGCACAGACCTGGATAGTATGACAGCCTGCAGAGTTCTATCGCTGCAGTAGATTGCAACACCGCCCCCTTTAGCAGTTCTGTCTTGAGGGAAAATGTTGTAATTGGGGATGGAAATATCAGGATTTTAGGTTGCCTTCCTAAGCCAGGATTCCGATACGTTTAGGACATCAGGGTTGGCAGAGTGTGCTAAAGCAGTGAATAAAACAAACTTAGGGAGGAGACTTCTGATGTTAACATGCATGAACCCAAGGCTTAAACTCCAGAGGTGAGGTCTAATGGCAGCAGAAATACAGTAAACCCCAGAGGTGAGGTCTAATGGCAGCAGAACTACAGTAAACCCCAGAGGGGAGGTCTAATGGCAGCAGAACTACAGTAAACCCCAGAGGGGAGGTCTAATGGCAGCAGAACTACAGTAAACCCCAGAGGGGAGGTCTAATGGCAGCAGAACTACAGTAAACCCCAGAGGGGAGGTCTAATGGCAGCAGAACTACAGTAAACCCCAGAGGGGAGGTCTAATGGCAGCAGAACTACAGTAAACCCCAGAGGGGAGATCTCATGGCAGCAGAACTACAGTAAACCCCAGAGGGGAGATCTCATGGCAGCAGAACTACAGTAAACCCCAGAGGGGAGATCTCATGGCAGCAGAACTACAGTAAACCCCAGAGGGGAGATCTAATGGCAGCAGAACTACAGTAAACCCCAGAGGGGAGATCTAATGGCAGCAGAACTACAGTAAACCCCAGAGGTGAGGTCTCATGGCAGCAGAACTACAGTAAACCCCAGAGGGGAGATCTAATGGCAGCAGAACTACAGTAAACCCCAGAGGGGAGATCTCATGGCAGCAGAAATACAGTAAACCCCAGAGGTGAGGTCTAATGGCAGCAGAACTACAGTAAACCCCAGAGGTGAGGTCTAATGGCAGCAGAACTACAGTAAACCCCAGAGGGGAGGTCTAATGGCAGCAGAACTACAGTAAACCCAGAGGGGAGATCTCATGGCAGCAGAACTACAGTAAACCCCAGAGGGGAGATCTCATGGCAGCAGAACTACAGTAAACCCCAGAGGGGAGATCTCATGGCAGCAGAACTACAGTAAACCCCAGAGGGGAGATCTCATGGCAGCAGAACTACAGTAAACCCCAGAGGGGAGATCTCATGGCAGCAGAACTACAGTAAACCCCAGAGGGGAGATCTCATGGCAGCAGAACTACAGTAAACCCCAGAGATCCAGAGGTGAGGTCTAATGGCGGTGGGAGGAGAATTCGTTTGTTGTAACTTGGCAAGGTGATTGGCTATGGTGTGACATTAACCTCCTCCTGGACGATAATGAAACCAGTTATGTCCTTGGAGAGTTACGGAGGATTATTTCTCAACCCTCTATCTTCTTCTCTCCTCCCTTCTTCTCCCTCCTCTCCACCCTCTTCTCCTTTGCTCCCCCCTCCTCTCCTCTCCTCCCTTTTCTCCCCCCTCCCCTCCTCTCCTCCCCTCATCTCCTTTCCTCCCTTCTCCCCCCTCCTCTCCTCCCCTCATCTCCTTTCCTCCCTTCTCCTCCCCCCTCATCTCCTCATCTCCTCCCTCCTCCTCCTCATCTCCTCCCTCCTCCCCCTCATCTCATCTCCTCCCCCTCATCTCCTCTCCTCCCCCCTCATCTCCTCTCCTCCCTTCTCCTCCCTCCTCTCTTCCCTCCTCCTCCCTCCTCATCTCTTCTCCTCCCTCCTCATCTCTTCTCCTCCCTTCTCCTCTCCTCCCTCCTCCCCCTCATCTCCTCTCCTCCCTCCTCTCCCCTTTTCTCCTGTCCTCCAATAACAGTATAGCTCTCCGCCAGATGCCCAATACAGGAAGTGGCTCAAAGACACATACACACCAGCTACCAGACACAGACATGTTAGTCACCTTGTAGGTTTGTTTTCAACCTGAGGGGAGAGTTGTACATCATACTATCATACCTTCAACCTGAGGGGAGAGTTGTACATCATACTATCATACCTTCAACCTGAGGGGAGAGTTGTACATCATACTATCATACCTTCAACCTGAGGGGAAAATGACATCCAAAACAGAAAGGACAGAAAGGCCTGACTGAGAGAAAAAGAAACAGATCTTGATGAGAATGTTTTGGGAAACAGAAGACAGTGTACGATCTGCCCTCGGCGGGGAGTGTGTGTGTCTTGTTCATCAGCCCTCGGTGTGTGTGTGTGTGTGTGTGTGTGTGTGTGTGTGTGTGTGTGGTGTGTGTGTGTGTGTGTGTGTGTGTCTTGTTCATCAGCCCTCGGTGTGTGTGTCTTGTTCATCAGCCCTCGGTGGGGTGTGTGGTGACACTAGGCCCTGCAGAGAGGAACTATTGCATTGTTATTAACTCTCCTCTGCTACACACACACATACACACACAGGCCACCATATTAAAGCCTCAGATCCTGATGCTGAGAGGGGGCGAGGGGATGCTGGTGGGAAAATAAACCCCACAACCCCAAAACGACCACAGTCTCTTGTACCACTGTACTGCTGATACAATCTACAGCTGGTGAGGCACCGATTTAAATGGCCATGAAAATACAAACATCTTCTTCAAATGAAAAGGCAGAAAATAACAGGCTTTTTTAGGCTTTTTACCTGTCCCCTGGAGCACCCCGTCTCCTCTCTCTCTCCTCTGTCCCCTGGAGCACCCCGTCTCCTCTCTCTCTCCTCTGTCCCCTGGAGCACCCCGTCTCCTCTCTCTCTCCTCTGTCCCCTGGAGCACCCCGTCTCCTCTCTCTCTCCTCTGTCCCCTGGACCACCCCGTCTCCTCTCTCTCTCCTCTGTCCCCTGGAGCACCCCGT
>NC_138308.1:46737500-46765000 GCF_965601325.2 Salmo salar
GTAGAGTGGGTATGAAGGGTGACTGGGGTGATGTCCCAGACCAGATATAGTAGAGTGGGTATGATGGGTGATGTCCCAGACCAGATATAGTAGAGTGGGTATGATGGGTGACTGGGGTGATGTCCCAGACCAGGTATAGTAGAGTGGGTATGATGGGTGATGTCCCAGACCAGGTATAGTAGAGTGGGTATGATGGGTGATGTCCTAGACCTGGTATAGTAGAGTGGGTATGATGGGTGATGTCCCAGACCAGATATAGTAGAGTGGGTATGATGTCCTAGACCTGATATAGTAGAGTGGGTATGATGGGTGATGTCCTAGACCAGGTATAGTAGAGTGGGTATGATGGGTGATGTCCCAGACCAGATATAGTAGAGTGGGTATGATGGGTGACTGGGGTGATGTCCCAGACCAGATATAGTAGAGTGGGTTTGATGGGTGACTGGGGTGATGTCCCAGACCAGGTATAGTAGAGTGGGTATAATGGGTGACTGGGGTGATGTCCCAGACCAGATATAGTAGAGTGGGTATGAAGGGTGACTGGGGTGATGTCCTAGACCAGATATAGTAGAGTGGGTATGAAGGGTGACTGGGGTGATGTCCTAGACCTGATATAGTAGAGTGGGTATGATGGGTGATGTCCTAGACCTGATATAGTAGAGTGGGTATGATGGGTGATGTCCTAGACCTGATATAGTAGAGTGGGTATGATGGGTGATGTCCTAGACCAGATATAGTAGAGTGGGTATGATGGGTGATGTACTAGACCTGGTATAGTAGAGTGGGTATGATGGGTGATGTCCTAGACCTGGTATAGTAGAGTGGGTATGATGGGTGATGTCCTAGACCAGATATAGTAGAGTGGGTATCATGGGTGATGTCCCAGACCTGATATAGTATAGTGGGTATGATGGGTGATGTCCTAGACCAGATATAGTATAGTGGGTATGATGGGTGATGTCCTAGACCAGATATAGTAGAGTGGGTATGATGGGTGATGTCCCTGACCAGATATAGTAGAGTGGGTATGATGTCCTAGACCTGATATAGTAGAGTGGGTATGATGGGTGATGTCCCAGACCTGATATAGTAGAGTGGGTATGATGGGTGATGTCCCTGACCAGATATAGTAGAGTGGGTATGATGTCCTAGACCTGATATAGTAGAGTGGGTATGATGGGTGATGTACTAGACCTGGTATAGTAGAGTGGGTATGATGGGTGATGTCCCAGACCTGATATAGTAGTGTGGGTATGATGGGTGATGTCCTAGACCAGGTATAGTAGAGTGGGTATGATGGGTGATGTCCTAGACCAGGTATAGTAGAGTGGGTATGATGGGTGATGTCCCAGACCAGATATAGTAGAGTGGGTATGATGGGTGATGTCCTAGACCAGGTATAGTAGAGTGGGTATGATGGGTGATGTCCCAGACCAGGTATAGTAGAGTGGGTATGAAGGGTGACTGGGGTGATGTCCTAGACCAGATATAGTAGAGTGGGTATGAAGGGTGACTGGGGTGATGTCCTAGACCTGATATAGTAGAGTGGGTATGATGGGTGATGTCCTAGACCTGATATAGTAGAGTGGGTATGATGGGTGATGTCCTAGACCTGATATAGTAGAGTGGGTATGATGGGTGATGTCCTAGACCAGATATAGTAGAGTGGGTATGATGGGTGATGTACTAGACCTGGTATAGTAGAGTGGGTATGATGGGTGATGTCCTAGACCTGGTATAGTAGAGTGGGTATGATGGGTGATGTCCTAGACCAGATATAGTAGAGTGGGTATCATGGGTGATGTCCCAGACCTGATATAGTATAGTGGGTATGATGGGTGATGTCCTAGACCAGATATAGTATAGTGGGTATGATGGGTGATGTCCTAGACCAGATATAGTAGAGTGGGTATGATGGGTGATGTCCCTGACCAGATATAGTAGAGTGGGTATGATGTCCTAGACCTGATATAGTAGAGTGGGTATGATGGGTGATGTCCCAGACCTGATATAGTAGAGTGGGTATGATGGGTGATGTCCCTGACCAGATATAGTAGAGTGGGTATGATGTCCTAGACCTGATATAGTAGAGTGGGTATGATGGGTGATGTACTAGACCTGGTATAGTAGAGTGGGTATGATGGGTGATGTCCCAGACCTGATATAGTAGAGTGGGTATGATGGGTGATGTCCTAGACCAGGCATAGTAGAGTGGGTATGATGGGTGATGTCCCAGACCAGATATAGTAGAGTGGGTATGATGGGTGATGTCCTAGACCAGGTATAGTAGAGTGGGTATGATGGGTGATGTCCCAGACCAGATATAGTAGAGTGGGTATGATGGGTGATGTCCTAGACCAGGTATAGTAGAGTGGGTATGATGGGTGATGTCCTAGACCTGGTATAGTAGAGTGGTTATGATGGGTGATGTCCTAGACCAGATATGGTAGAGTGGGTATGATGGGTGATGTACTAGACCAGATATAGTAGAGTGGGTATGATGGGTGATGTACTAGACCTGGTATAGCAGAGTGGGTATGATGGGTGATGTCCTAGACCAGATATAGTAGAGTGGGTATGATGGGTGATGTCCCAGACCAGATATAGTAGAGTGGGTTTCATGGGTGATGTCCTAGACCTGATATAGTAGAGTGGGTATGATGGGTGATGTCCTAGACCTGGTATAGTAGAGTGGGTATGATGGGTGATGTCCCTGACCAGATATAGTAGAGTGGGTATGATGTCCTAGACCTGATATAGTAGAGTGGGTATGATGGGTGATGTACTAGACCTGATATAGCAGAGTGGGTATGATGGGTGATGTCCTAGACCAGATATAGTAGAGTGGGTATGATGGGTGATGTCCCAGACCTGATATAGTAGAGTGGGTATGATGGGTGATGTACTAGACCTGGTATAGTAGAGTGGGTATGATGGGTGATGTCCTAGACCAGATATAGTAGAGTGGGTATGATGGGTGATGTCCTAGACCTGGTATAGTAGAGTGGGTATGATGGGTGATGTCCTAGACCTGGTATAGTAGAGTGGGTATGATGGGTGATGTCCCTGACCAGATATAGTAGAGTGGGTATGATGTCCTATACCTGGTATAGTAGAGTGGGTATGATGGGTGATGTCCCAGACCTGATATAGTAGAGTGGGTATGATGGGTGATGTCCCAGACCTGATATAGTAGAGTGGGTATGATGGGTGATGTCCCAGACCAGATATAGTAGAGTGGGTCTGATGTCCTATACCTGGTATAGTAGAGTGGGCATGATGGGTGATGTACTAGACCTGGTATAGTAGAGTGGGTATGATGGGTGATGTCCTAGACCTGATATAGTAGAGTGGGTATGATGGGTGACTGGGGTGATGTCCCAGACCTGGTATAGTAGAGTGGGTATGATGGGTGATGTCCCTGACCAGATATAGTAGAGTGGGTATGATGTCCTAGACCTGATATAGTAGAGTGGGTATGATGGGTGAGTGCAGGATAGTGGGTTTGATTCCCGGGACCAGCCGTACGTAACATGTATAACACATGACTGTAAGTGGCTTTGAATAAAAGCATCTGTTAAATGGCAGATATTATTCAGTAGATGTAGTACAGAACAGTCAGGGTCCATGGACCTGGATTTAAGGCCACGACTGTTGGCTTCATTTGTGAATTTCCACTAACCGTCTATACTGACATGTCCTTTGTTTTTAACAGAAGACATGAGGCTTATGCTGAGTAAGTCAATTGCGGTAATATCACATAACAATACCTCTCACAGTCTCACTTCTCATATTGACCTCTTCTGTAGCAGGGTAAAAACAATGCTGCTACCTTCTTTTTGGTTTAATATTTCACACACCAACACTCGTTCTTCTATCCTCATGGGGACCTAAAATTGATTTCCATTCAGAATCCTATTTTCCTTTTATTTGTATTTAATCTTTTATTTAATCAGGGAGTCACATTGAGATTATAAAATCACATTACAATAAAAACAGAATAAAACATACACGTGTATAAAACAATATAATTCAGCACTAATATAGGTAGAGGGGCACAAGCTCTCCAGGAAACCTTAAACTTAGCCCTTAACCTAACCCTAATTCTAACACAAATCCTAACCCTAACCCTAATTCTAACACAAATCCTAACCCTAACCCTAATTCTAACACAAATCCTAACCCTAATTCTAACACAAATCCTAACCCTAATTCTAACACAAATCCTAACCCTAATTCTAACACAAATCCTAACCCTAATTCTAACACAAATCCTAACCCTAATTCTAACACAAATCCTAACCCTAATTCTAACACAAATCCTAACCCTAATTCTAACACAAATCCAAACCCTAATTCTAACACAAATCCAAACCCTAATTCTAACACAAATCCAAACCCTAATTCTAACACAAATCCAAACCCTCTTTCTAACACAAATCCAAACCCTAATTCTAACACAAATCCAAACCCTAATTCTAACACACATCCAAACCCTAATTCTAACACACATTCAAACCCTAATTCTAACACACATTCAAACCCTAATTCTAACACACATTCAAACCCTAAGTCTAACACACATTCAAACCCTAATTCTAACACACATTCAAACACAAATCCTAACCCTAACACAAATCCAAATCCTAACCCTAATTCTAACAAAAATCCTAACCCTAACACAAATCCAAATCCTAACCCTAACACACATCCTAACCCTAATTCTAACACAAATCCTAACCCCTAAGCTTAAAATAGCCTTTGTCCTCATGGGGACGTGGGAAATGTCCCAACGAGGGAGAATTTTCCTTGTTTTACTATCCTTGTGGAGACATTGGGGATTTTAGGTCCCCACAAGGATAGAAGATCAAGACCACACACACACACACACACACACACTGTCACGCCCTGACCTGAGAGAGCCGTTTTTCTCTGTTTAGTTAGGTCAGGGTGTGATATGGGGTGGGCATTCTATGTATTGTATTTCTTTGTTTTGGCCGAGTATGGTTCCTAATCAGAGGCAGCTGTCTATCGTTGTCTCTGATTGGGAATCATACTTAGGCAGCCTGTTTTCCACCTGTGTTTGTGGGTATTTGTTTTCTGTTTTGTTATCAGTGACCTGACAGAACTGTTGGCTTTTGTTTTGTTTCTTTGTTTAAGTGTTTCGTTATATATAATAAATTATGAACACTTACCACTCTGCGCTTTGGTCCACTCCTACCGCCAACGAGAGCCGTTACACACCCACACACACACACACACACACACACACACACACACACACAGACAGATGGAATCATCACACAACACTACAGTCATCATCGTCACATTCATAATTGAGTGTAATAGATAGTAATTGTACCATTCATCAGGTGAGCTACTCAGCACACCCTCCAATGCTTAGTGTCATTATGGGAAATGCCTCTGTGTTAAAATAGATGCACTGTTTACAGAAACCAGACTTTCATTTAGGTATGGAGAGATTAGATCTCTACCTACGGAAATATAACTGTCTTACGTTTCAATGGTTCACCTTAATATCCCCACTCCCTGTGGCAGCGTAGTGCACATTAACTAGGAGGCCTGAAGTGAACTAAGAGATGAAATGTTAAGATATATTTTTTATTTATTTATCGAGGCAAGTCAGTTAAGAACAATTTCTTGTTTACAATGACGGCCTAACCCAGGCCAAACCCTAAACCGGACGACGCTGGGCCAATTGTGCGCCGCCCTGTGGGACTCCCAATCACGGCCAGTTGTGATGCAGCCTGGATTCAAACCAGGGACTGTAGTGACGCCTCTGGCACTGAGATGCAGTGCCTTAGAGCGCTGCACCACTTGGGAGCCCAGGATATTGAGGCTGTTCTGAGGGCAAAACGGGGTAAAACTCAATATTTGGAAAATGTTTATGGGCTCTACCTACATTCTGTCATTCTCATTATTATTCCGTGTGTGTGTGTGTGTGTGTGTGTGTGTGTGTGTGCACGGTAAAATAACTATGATAAGTGAAAAGTGGTTTTCTGTCAGTGATTTTCTTTATGTAACAGCACCATTCAGCAGTCACTGTTATTTCCTGTCAGCGCTCCATGTACTTCTCCTCGGCAGTTGACCTTCTGTAGACGAGACGGGGATGGTGTGGATGCGGCGACGTTGTCCTCGACCACTGGCAGATGGCAGGAATAGAGAGGGACTGAAGGATCTCCACCTCTCCACCTCTAACATGGAATAATAAGCGAGGGAGGTTGAAATCCTTCGGTCCTTAACGTTTTCCTGCCATCGGCCAGTCGTCGACGAGAATGTCCCTGCATTCAGGCCATCCCTGCCTTGTCTACAGAAGGTAGTTGAGTTCCCTCTCTTGAAGACAGAGAGAGAGGCTGTAATAATGTATTCTCTCTCTCGAAGACAGAGAGAGAGGCTGTAATAAGGTATTCTCTCTCTTGGAAGACAGAGAGGCTGTAAACAGCTGTAATAATGTATTCTCTCTCTTGAAGACAGAGGCTGTAAACAGCTGTAATAAGGTATTCTCTCTCTTGAGGACAGAGAGAGGGGCTGTAAACAGCTGTAATAAGGTATTCTCTCTCTTGAAGACAGAGAGAGGGGCTGCAAACAGCTGTAATAAGGTATTCTCTCTCTTGAAGACAGAGAGGCTGTAAACGGCTGTAATAAGGTAGAGTTCTCTCTCTTGAAGACAGAGAGGCTGTAAACTTCACCTCCTGGAAGTAACATTTATAGCCCCTCCATCCCTCCCCCTCACCTCCTGGAAGTAACATTTATAGTCCCTCCATCCTTCCCCCTCACATCCTGGAAGTAACATTTATAGTCCCTCCATCCCTCACCTCCTGGAAGTAACATTTATAGTCCCTCCATCCCTCCCCCTCACCTCCTGGAAGTAACATTTATAGTCCCTCCATCCCTCCCCCTCACCTCCTGGAAGTAACATTTATAGTCCCTCCATCCCTCCCCCTCACCTCCTGGAAGTAACATTTATAGTCCCTCCATCCTTCCCCCTCACCTCCTGGAAGTGACATTTATAGTCCCTCCCCCTCACCTCCTGGAAGTAACATTTATAGTCCCTCCATCCCTCCCCCTCACCTCCTGGAAGTAACATTTATAGTCCCTCCATCCTTCCCCCTCACCTCCTGGAAGTAACATTTATAGTCCCTCCATCCTTCCCTTTCTCCCACACTGTAATTTGAAGCTGTCACAAACGATCCTCCTCACAGACCTTTGGAAATGTCAGGTTCTGTCAAGCAGGGTGACAGCTTCTTCAAACCAGCACCCTCAAACTTTGTATAGAGCGAGAGAGAGATGTTTTATTTAACCTTTAACTAGGCAAGAGATCAGACCACTTGACTCAGACAAGTAGTTGAATGTTGGGAATCCTGCTGATGTGGTCATGTTTAGTTTTGAATATCGTCTTTCTACCAGCCAGGTTTAGATATATTCTCTGACAATACTTCTCCACTTGGAAACATGTTGTATTGTATCCCATGTATTTAGTCAGATCAAGATGGCTGCCTTGTTTTTAAATTTACACAGTACAAACTCTGCAGAGACAGGTAGAGACAGTACCATGAGTATAGCTGATGGTAGAGAGAGACAGGTAGAGACAGTACCATGAGTATAGCTGATGGTAGAGAGAGACAGGTAGAGACAGTACCATGAGTATAGCTGATGGTAGGGAGAGACAGGTAGAGACAGTACCATGAGTATAGCTGATGGAAGAGAGAGACAGTACCATGAGTATAGCTGATGGTAGGGAGAGACAGGAAGAGACAGTACCATGAGTATAGCTGATGGAAGAGAGAGACAGGAAGAGACAGTACCATGAGTATAGCTGATGGAAGAGAGAGACAGTAGCATGAGTATAGCTGATGGTAGTGAGAGACAGGAAGAGACAGTACCGTGTGTATAGCTGATGGTAGGGAGAGACAGGAAGAGACAGTACCATGAGTATAGCTGATGGTAGTGAGAGACAGGAAGAGACAGTACCATGAGTATAGCTGATGGTAGTGAGAGACAGGAAGAGACAGTACCATGAGTATAGCTGATGGCTGCGACTAACCCAGAATCTCTAGTGGCACAGCTAGCACTGCGATGCAGTGCCTTACAGGCTGACCGTAGCAAAATAGATTTAGAAATCTATATTATTCAATTATTGCACCCACACTGCTCGCGTGCGCCAACGAGCGTCTGTGTTGCCAAGGGCTAAAATAGAAGTCAGTTCTATTTGTGACGTAGATTGCGCTGCAAGTCCTGACTCTCCCATCTCCTCATTGGTTTATAGAAGCAGGTACCCACGTGCCATCTCCTCATTGGTTAAACCCACGTGGGTGAGTGAAAGACGAACAAGGTCAGTGGTGGTAATGCACCTAATTTATGAAAGTTGCCAATCGCAATATAAAGTCCAGAGAAGAAAAAGCCTGGAAGGAGGAGAGATGACTAGAAACGATTCGGTTGACCGTTTTATGTGTGGATTAATTGTCGGAGTAGAGGACCTTGTGCATTTCAGGTAAAATAACAACTCAATGTTTATATCCCAGGACAAATTAGCTAGCAACAGCAAGCTAGCTAAATAGGACAAATTAGTTAGCAAGTGCAAGCTAACTAGTTAAATTGCCATAAATGTTTAATGCTTTTCGACCTGTCCCCAAATTAATATAATTGGTTCAGAGTTTGTTTTGATATTTTAACCTGCGTGTCGTGATCACGTTTGGTGTGTGGGGGGGGGGGGTGGGGGACAAAATGAATTTATGCACGATGGCGCACACGCGCAGCCGGTTTGGGTTCCGTTGTTAGACCACGGCACCACAGGCTACAGCAGCACTTTGCATAGCTCAGGCCTATACATTTATTTAAGGTCCTGATCAACCAACTCAAGAGGGGAAGTTGTACAGAGACATCTGCTTTTGAGTTGTGTTCGTGATATACAGTTATAGAGGAGAAGTCATGCTGCTGAGAGACAGAGGAGAGGTCCTGGACTGAACTAAAGCTGACAGTTTGGTCTATAATGAAGTTATGTTGCTTAGAGACAGAGGAGAGGTCCTGGACTGAACTAAAGCTGACAGTTTGGTCTATAATGAAGTTATGTTGCTTAGAGACAGAGGAGAGGTCCTGGACTGAACTAAAGCTGACAGTTTGGTCTATAATGAAGTTATGTTGCTTAGAGACAGAGGAGAGGTCCTGGACTGAACTAAAGCTGACAGTTTGGCCTATAATGACCACTACTGTTTCTGTCATAAACAAATATTTAACTAGGCAAGTCGGTTACGAACAAATTCTTATTTACAATGATGGCCTACTCCGGCCAAAGCAGGACAACGCTGGGCCAATTGGGCACCGCCCTATGGGACTCCAATCAAAGCCGGATGTGATACAGCCTGGATTTGAACCAGGGATTGTAGTGATGTCTCTTGCACTGAGATGCAGTGCCTTAGACCGCTGCGCCACTCGGGAGCCCAAATGAGTGGATTTCATGAATAAGTTAAAACCGCCAAGTCTTTTCATATGAAGAGGCTTGTGCTCTACTGTAAACTGTAGCTCTCTGCGGATGGATTCTCCCCCACCCAGATAGTTCATGTGAAGTTCAGCATGTGAAACCGTTCTGTAAGGTAAACAACCAACCCACCAAGATACAGACAGACCCCAGCAGAGGAATGGTGTCTTGTCTTCTCTTTAGCTGTGTCCCAAATGGCCCCTTATTCCCTACATAGTGCACTAATTCACTATATAGGGAATTTGGGACTCCAACTGAGACTCTCAGCTGAGGAATGGTGTCATGTCTTCTCTTCATATCTGTCATAGTAAGGACGTCAAACGTTCAGCCTGCTGCACAGTCCCTATGGAAGCTCTAGTCTAGAGCGTTCAGCCTGCTCCACAGTCCCTATGGAAGCTCTAGTCTGGAGCGTTCAGCCTGCTGCACAGTCCCTATGGAAGCTCTAGTCTGGAGCGTTCAGCCTGCTCCGCAGTCCCTATGGAAGCTCTAGTCTAGAGCGTTCAGCCTGCTGCACAGTCCCTATGGAAGCTCTAGTCTAGAGCGTTCAGCCTGCTGCACAGTCCCTATGGAAGCTCTAGTCTAGAGCGTTCAGCCTGCTGCGCAGTCCCTATGGAAGCTCTAGTCTAGAGCGTTCAGCCTGCTCCGCAGTCCCTATGGAAGCTCTAGTCTGGAGCGTTCAGCCTGCTGCACAGTCCCTATGGAAGCTCTAGTCTGGAGCGTTCAGCCTGCTGCACAGTCCCTATGGAAGCTCTAGTCTAGAGCGTTCAGCCTGCTCCGCAGTCCCTATGGAAGCTAGTCTGGAGCGTTCAGCCTGCTGCACAGTCCCTATGGAAGCTCTAGTCTGGAGCGTTCAGCCTGCTGCACAGTCCCTATGGAAGCTCTAGTCTAGAGCGTTCAGCCTGCTCCACAGTCCCTATGGAAGCTTTAGTCTAGAGCGCCTGCTTCATTGTGTTCAGGAGCGTTTCTGAACTCTCCATGAATATAAAGTAGTAAAAAATAGAAATAAAAACACATGGAAAATCAGTGAGTTTCCTTCATCCTAAATCATATAGAATTATTTTATGTTATGCTAATTTCCCCTAAGGTGGACAGAACGTTGTTAGTACATTGCACAAACTAACGTTTTCACCATATAATAATTACAGGAAATACTTTGTGATGCTTTGTGATGATAGTATGAAAGCTTATAGTCATCACGATTACACACAAACTGATTTGCTTTGTTTTAGTAACCAGTGTTTTGGGCAGATGTACCTGTCGGTTGTGGCACTTAGAACGTAGCGACATTTTCAGATCACGTGGCAAGAAAACATTTGGGTGCTTCTCCTAGAAAGGACTCTGGCCTCACATGAATACACAGATTTTAGGGTTAAGCAGATTTTAGGGTTATTACTCAACTGACAGCCAACCCCTGTCGCTTTTTAGAAATTGATTTGGGAGTTTGATTGGCCCGAAGTTAATCATGAGAAAAAAAGTGTTGTTTCCTTCTTCCTATTGGCTGTCTGTGGTAAATGCCTTTCCCCACAGAGATACAGGTTCTCTTCCTATTGGCTGTCTGTGGTAAATGCCTTTCCCCACAGAGATACAGGTTCTCTTCCTATTGGCTGTCTGTGGTAAATGCCTTTCCCCACAGAGATACAGGTTCTCTTCCTATTGGCTGTCTGTGGTAAAACCCTTTCCCCACAGAGACACAGGTTCTCTTCCTATTGGCTGTCTGTGGTAAAACCCTTTCCCCACAGAGACACAGGTTCTCTTCCTATTGGCTGTCTGTGGTAAAACCCTTTCCCCACAGAGATACAGGTTCTCTTCCTATTGGCTGTCTGTGGTAAATGCCTTTCCCCACAGAGATACAGGTTCTCTTCCTATTGGCTGTCTGTGGTAAATGCCTTTCCCCACAGAGATACAGGTTCTCTTCCTATTGGCTGTCTGTGGTAAAACCCTTTCCCCACAGAGACACAGGTTCTCTTCCTATTGGCTGTCTGTGGTAAAACCCTTTCCCCACAGAGACACAGGTTCTCTTCCTATTGGCTGTCTGTGGTAAAACCCTTTCCCCACAGAGACACAGGTTCTCTTCCTATTGGCTGTCTGTGGTAAAACCCTTTCCCCACAGAGATACAGGTTCTCTTCCTATTGGCTGTCTGTGGTAAAACCCTTTCCCCACAGAGATACAGGTTCTCTTCCTATTGGCTGTCTGTGGTAAAACCCTTTCCCCACAGAGATACAGGTTCTCTTCCTATTGGCTGTGCCCTCATAGTTCTTTGAGGGTTGTTTGTTTAGAAGAGTTTAAACAGTAGCGTACATGTCGCTGCGGTTATTGTTACATTGATATCAATACAATGTCGATGCGAGTGATTTAATTTGCGCGCTATGCTATTGATTACAGTAGAACAAGCTAATCAGTTTGTCTGGAGCGACCGCTTGGTTAATATTGCTGCATGAGCTGTTTTTAAAGGTACTAATTTATCAAAATACAGTCATCTGAAGTAACGTAAGACTTACAACGTGTGTGTAGGGAGTCATTTTTATGTCTTGATCTTCAAGATATCACAACTTATTTCAGTATATTGATGATGAATTTGGACATTTTAAAACTAGTGTTTTGACACGGCTATAAATCAAAAATCCATGACAACAGGAAGCAGCAGCTGCACCAGTATCATTTTCAACAGGTGCAGACCAACAGATGCATATCTCTATTCCCAGTCATGTGAAATCCATAGATTAGGGCCTGAATTTATTTAAGTTGACTGATTTCCTTATATAAACTTTAACTCAGTAAAATCTTTTAAATTGTTGTATTTATATTTTTTGATCAGTGTATATAGATTTTTTTCAAATATATTTTTGGGGGAACAAAAAATGAAGAGTAGAGATTATTGTATGGGACAACATAAATGTTTTTGAGAAAGAAAAAGGTAATTTGAAAAATTGCATTTTATTGAGTAAATGTATTTATTGGTTTACTTTCATTATGATAAGAAATAAAAATGCAACACATTTTCTTGATGTATAAATATATACTGCTCAAAAAAATAAAGGGAACACTAAAATAACACATCCTAGATCTGAATGAATGAAATAATCTTATTAAATACTTTTTTCTTTACATAGTTGAATGTGCTGACAACAAAATCACACAAAAATAATCAATGGAAATCAAATTTATCAACCCATGGAGGTCTGGATTTGGAGTCACACTCAAAATTAAAGTGGAAAACCACACTACAGGCTGATCCAACTTTGATGTAATGTCCTTAAAACAAGTCAAAATGAGGCTCAGTAGTGTGTGTGGCCTCCACGTGCCTGTATGACCTCCCTACAACGCCTGGGCATGCTCCTGATGAGGTGGCGGATGGTCTCCTGAGGGATCTCCTCCCAGACCTGGACTAAAGCATCCGCCAACTCCTGGACAGTCTGTGGTGCAACGTGGCGTTGGTGGGTGGAGCGAGACATGATGTCCCAGATGTGCTCAATTGGATTCAGGTCTGGGGAACGGGCGGGCCAGTCCATAGCATCAATGCCTTCCTCTTGCAGGAACTGCTGACACACTCCAGCCACATGAGGTCTAGCATTGTCTTGCATTAGAAGGAACCCAGGGCCAACCGCACCAGCATATGGTCTCACAAGGGGTCTGAGGATCTCATCTCGGTACCTAATGGCAGTCAGGTTACCTCTGGAGAGCACATGGAGGGCTGTGCGGCCCCCCAAAGAAATGCCACCCCACACCATGACTGACCCACCTCCAAACCGGTCATGCTGGAGGATGTTGCAGGCAGCAGAACATTCTCCACGGCGTCTCCAGACTCTGTCACGTCTGTCACATGTGCTCAGTGTGAACCTGCTTTCATCTGTGAAGAGCACAGGGCGCCAGTGGCGAATTTGCCAATCTTGGTGTTCTCTGGCAAATGCCAAACGTCCTGCACGGTATTGGGCTGTAAGCACAACCCCCACCTGTGGACGTCGGGCCCTCATACCACCCTCATGGAGTCTGTTTCTGACCGTTTGAGCAGACACATGCACATTTGTGGCCTGCTGGAGGTCATTTTGCAGGGCTCTGTCAGTGCTCATCCTGCTCCTCCTTGCACAAAGGCGGAGGTAGCGGTCCTGCTGCTGGGTTGTTGCCCTCCTACGGCCTCCTCCACGTCTCCTGATGTACTGGCCTGTCTCCTGGTAGCGCCTCCATGCTCTGGACACTACGCTGACAGACACAGCTCGCATCGATGTGCCATCCTGGATGAGCTGCACTACCTGAGCCACTTGTGTGGGTTGTAGACTCCGTCTCATGCTACCACTAGAGTGAAAGCACCGCCAGCATTCAAAAGTGACCAAAACATCAGCCAGGAAGCATAGGAACTGAGAAGTGGTCTGTGGTCCCCACCTGCAGAACCACTCCTTTATTGGGGGTGTCTTGCTAATTGCCTATAATTTCCACCTGTTGTCTATTCCATTTGCACAACAGCATGTGAAATTTATTGTCAATCAGTGTTGCTTCCTTAGTGGACAGTTTGATTTCACAGAAGTGTGATTGACTTGGAGTTACATTGTTGTTTAAGTGTTCCCTTTATTTTTTTGAGCAGTATACGTTTGTTGATGTAAAAAATGGGGTCCCCAGAAATTCTGCTGAAATAAAATGGGGTCCCCAGAAATTCTGCAAATAAAAAATGGGGTCCCTGCTGAAAAAGTTGTCATACCATTGACGTAATGAAACAACTCATTTTTTCTTTCTCTCCTTCGTATTCTGTTCAAGTCTGATGGTTTCTAGGCCTAGAGAGAGAGAGAGCAGAGAGAGAGAGAGAGCAGAGAGAGAGTCAAACCAGGCTTGTAAAAGAGGTTTGTAACTGCGTTTTATACTGGGAACAATAGTTATGAGTGGAAAGCAGATAAAATCCTGTTGTTTCAAATAAAATGTCAGAATTGTATTATTAGTGGGAAAGTATGAGTTCTCTCCAGGTAGCCAGGCTAGAGGCTGGCAACACATGTTATTACCCTGGTAAGGATGGCCTGGGAATGTTTTTTTATTTTTTATGTCAAATCAAATCAAATTTTATTGGTCACATACACATGGTTAGTAGATGTTAATGCGAGTGTAGCGAAATGCTTGTGCTTCTAGTTCTGACCGCGCAGTAATATCTAACAAGTAATCTAACAAATTCACAACTACCTTATACACACAAATGTAAAGGGATGGAATAAGAATATGTACATATAAATATATAAATGAGTGATGGCCGTGCGGCATAGGAAAGATGCAGTAGATGGTATAGAGTACAGTATATACATATGAGATGAGTAATGTAGGATAAGTAGACATTATTAAAGTGTTGTTATTTAAAGTGGCTAATGATACCTTAATTAACACCATTTATTACATTTATTTAAGTGGCCAGAGATTGAGTCTATGTTGGCAGTAGCCTCTCTATGTTAGTGATGGCTGTTTAACAGTCTGATGGCCTTGAGATAGAATCTGTTTCTCAGTCTCTCGGTTCCAGCTTTGATGCACCTGTACTGACCTCGCCTTCTGGATGATGGCGGTGTGACCAGGCAGTGGCTCGGGTGCTTGTTGTCCTTGATGATCTTTTTGGCATTCCTGTGACATCGGGTGCTGTAGGTGTCCTGGAGGGCAGGTAGTTTGCCCCCGGTGATGCTTTGTGCAGACTGCACCACCCACTGGAGAGCCTTGCGGTTGAGGGCGGAGCAGTTGCCGTACCAGGCGGTGATACAGCCCGACAGGATGCTCTCGATTGTGCATCTGTAAAAGTTTGAGTGTTTTTGGTGACAAGCCAAATGTCTTCAGCCTCCTGAGGTTGAAGAGGCACTGTTGCGCCTTCTTCACCACGCTGTCTGTGTGGGTGGACCGTTTTAGTTTGTCCGTGATGTGTATGCCGAGGAACTTAAAACTCTCCACCTTCTCCACCACTGTCCCATCAATGTGGATGGGGGGATGCTCCCTCTGCTGTTTCCTGAAGTCCACGATAATCTCCTTTGTTTTGTCGATGTTGAGTGAGAGGTTATTTTCCTGACACCACACTCCGAGGGCCCTCACCTTCTCCCTGTAGGCCGTCTCGTCGTTGTTGGTAATCATGCCTACCACTGTAGTGTCATCTGCAAACTTGACATTGAGTTGGAGGCGTGCATGGCCACGCAGTCATGGGTGAACAGGGAGTACAGGAGAGGGCTGAGAACGCACCCTTGTGGGACCCCAGTGTTGACGATCAGCGGGGTGGAGATGTTGTTTCCTACCTTCATCACCTGGGGGCAGCCCGTCAGAAAGTCCAGGATCCAGTTGTACAGGGCGGGGTCGAGACCCAGGGTCTCGAGCTTAATGACGAGTTTGGCGGGTACTATGGTGTTAAATGCTAAGCTGTAGTCAATGAACAGCATTCTTACATAGGTATTTCTCTTGTCGAGATGGGATAGGGCAGTGTGCAGTGTGATGGCGATTGCATCGTCTGTGGACATATTGGGGTGGTAAGCAAATTGGACTGGGTCTAGGGTATCAGGTAGGGTGGAGGTGATATGATCCTTGACTAGTCTTCATGATGACAGAAGTGAGTGCTACGGAGCGATAGTCATTTAGTTCAGGTACCTTAGCTTTCTTGGGAACAGGAACAATGGTGGCCATCTAGAAGCATGTGGGGACAGCAGACTGGGATAGGGATTGATTGAATATGTCCATAAATAAACCAGCCAGCTGGTCTGCGCATGCTCTGAGGACGCGGCTAGGGATGCCGTCTGGGCCTTGCGAGGGTTAACACATTTAAATGTTTTACTCACGTTTGCCACGGTGAAGTAGAGCCCATAGGTTTTGGTAGCGGGCCGTGTCAGTGGCACTATTGTCCTCAAAGCGAGCAAAGAAGTTGTTTAATTTGTCTGGGAGCAAGACGTCGGTGTCCCCGACGGGGCTGGTAGTCCGTGATTGACTGTAGACCCTGCCACATACGTCTCGTGTCTGTGCCGTTGAATTGCGACTCTACTTTGTCTCTACTGACGCTTAGCTTGTTTGATTGCCTTGCGGAGTGAATAGCTACACTGTTTGTATTCGGTCATGTTTCCGGTCGCCTTGCCATGATTAAAATTGGTGGTTCACGCTTTCAGTTTTGTGCGAATGCTGCCATCAATCCACGGTTTCTGGTTAGGGAAGGTTTTAAGTCACAGTGGGTACAACATCACTGATGCACTTGCTAATAAACTCGCTCACCGAGTCAGCGTATCAGTCAATGTTATTGTCTGAGGCTATCCGGAACATATCCCAGTCCACGTGATCGAAACGTGGAATCCGATTGGTCAGACCAGTGTTGTATAACCCTGAGCACGGGTGTTTCCTGTTTTAGTTTCTGTCTATAGGCTTGGAGCAACAAAATCGAGTCATGGTCATATTTTCCGAAGGGAGAGCAGGGGAGGGCTTTGTATGCATCGCAGACGTTAGAGTAGCAATGGTCCAGAATGCTACCAACACGTGTCGCTCATTCAATATACTGATAGAATTTAGGAAGCCTTGTTCTCAGATTAGCTTTGTTAAAATCCCCAGCTACAATAAATGCAGCCTCAGGATATATGGTTTCCAGTTTACATAGAGTCCAGTAAAGTTCTTTCAGGGCCATCGAGGTATCTGCTTGGGGGGGATATACACGACTGAATATAATCGAAGAAAATTCTCTTGGTAGATAATGCGGTCGGCAATCGTGAGTCGTTAATCATAAGGCATACACCCTCGCCCTTCTTCTTACCAGAGAGATGTTTATTTCTGTCTGCGCGATGCATGAAGAAACCGGGTGGCTGTACCAACTCTGACAACGTATCCCGAGTGAGCCATGTTTCCATGAAACAGAGAATGTTACAATCTCTGACGTCTCTCTGGAAGGCAACTTGTGCCCTAATTTCGTCCACCTTGTTATCTAGAGATTGGACATTGGCGAGTAATATGCTAGGAAGCGGTGGATGGTGTGCTCTCCTGAGTCTGACCAGTAGGCCGCTCCGTCTGCCTCTCCTGCGGCGACCGCGTTGTTTTGGATCGGGCCTCTGGGATTAGATCCCGTGTCCAGGGTGGAGGTCCAAACGAAGGATCCGCTTCGGGAAAGACGTATTCCTTGTCGTAATGTTGGTAAGTTGGCATCGCTTTCATATCCAATAGTTCTTCCCGGCTGTATGTAATAAAAATTGAGATTTTCTGGGATAACAATGTAAGAAATAATACTTTAAAAAAACGAATTACTGCATAGTTTCCTAAGGACCTGAAGCGAGGCGACCTTCTCTGTCGGCGTCATCATACTGGAGTTGTGTGTCTGCTGGGCTCTGCCTAGTCTTTGTAGCTTCTGCCTGTCACACAGTGGGTTTAAGGCCCTTCCGAGGTCTCTGGGTCTGTGTGTGTGTGTGCTGGGCTCTGCCTACTCTTTGTAGCTCCTGCCCATCACGCAGTGGGTTTAAGGCCCTTCCGAGGGTCTCTGTGTGTGTGTGTGTGTGTGTGTGTGTGTGTGTGTGTGTGTGTGTGTGTGTGTGTGTGTGTGTGTGTGTCCAGGCTGTGTGCTGGCTGGCTGTTGTGAAATATGATCAGTCAGCTCAGTAGAGCCATGATTGGGTGATGTTGGAGAGAAGAATGCAGAGTTGTGAGCCCATCCTCAGCCCCATCCTCAGCCCCATCCCATCCCCAGCCCATCCTCAGCCCAGCCCAGCCCATCCTCAGCTGTCTGTGTGTCTGTGCTCCATCCTATCCCACTCTCAGCTGTCTGTGCTCCATCCTATCCCACTCTCAGCTGTCTGTGCTCCATCCTATCCCACTCTCAGCTGTCTGTGCGCTCCATCCTATCCCACTCTCAGCTGTCTGTGCGCTCCATCCTATCCCACTCTCAGCTGTCTGTGCGCTCCATCCTATCCCACTCTCAGCTGTCTGTGCGCTCCATCCTATCCCACTCTCAGCTGTCTGTGTGTCTGTGCTCCATCCCATCCCACTCTCAGCTGTCTGTGTGTCTGTGCTCCATCCCATCCCACTCTCAGCTATCTGTGTGTCTGTGCTCCATCCCATCCCACTCTCAGCTGTCTGTGTGTCTGTGCTCCATCCCATCCCACTCTCAGCTGTCTGTGTGTCTGTGCTCCATCCCATCCCACTCTCAGCTGTCTGTGTGTCTGTGCTCCATCCCATCCCACTCTCAGCTGTCTGTGTGTCTGTGCTCCATCCCATCCCACTCTCAGCTATCTGTGTGTCTGTGCTCCATCCCATCCCACTCTCAGCTGTCTGTGTGTCTGTGCTCCATCCCATCCCACTCTCAGCTGTCTGTGTGTCTGTGCTCCATCCCATCCCACTCTCAGCTGTCTGTGCTCCATCCCATCCCACTCTCAGCTGTCTGTGTGTGTGCTCCATCCTATCCCACAAGTTATTATTTTTCCAGACTAATTTACCGCTGGGAAATTGATTTGTTTGTTGGCAAGCCTCTCGCTGTTCATGAAAAATAGATAGATGTCAGACCCATCTTGGGGAGAGGGAGGGGGAGAGGGAGGGAGAGAGAAAGAGGGAGGGAGTATAGCTGATGGTAGGGAGAGACAGGAAGAGACAGCACCATGAGTATAGCTGATGGCAGAGAGAGACAGGAAGAGACAGTACCGTGAGTATAGCTGATGGCAGAGAGAAACAGGAAGAGACCGTACCATGAGTATAGCTGATGGAAGAGAGAAACAGGAAGAGACAGTACCGTGAGTATAGCTGATGGCAGAGAGAAACAGGAAGAGACAGTACCATGAGTATAGCTGATGGAAGAGGCAGTACCATGAGTATACCTGATGGCAGAGAGAGACAGGAAGAGACCGTACCATGTGTGTTCAGCTGATGGTAGGGAGAGACAGGAAGAGACAGCACCGTGATTATAGCTGATGGCAGAGAGAGACAGGAAGAGACAGTACCGTGAGTATAGCTGATGGCAGAGAGAGACAGGAAGAGACCGTACCATGAGTATAGCTGATGGAAGAGAGAAACAGGAAGAGACAGTACCATGAGTATAGCTGATGGAAGAGGCAGTACCATGAGTATAGCTGATGGCAGAGAGAGACAGGAAGAGACAGTACCATGTGTATAGCTGATGGTAGTGAGAGACAGGGCTGCTGAGAACACAATTTAAATGTGCATTTTGTGACTGAGGCATAGAGATGACGTATCAACTGGTACAATGCATAACAAAATGCCTAGCTACTGTTGAAGTCGGAAGTTTACATACACCTTAGCCAAATACATTTAAACTCAGTTTTTCCACAATCTCTGACATGTAATCCTAGTAAAATGTAATCTTAGGTCAGTTAGGATCACCACTTTATTTTAAGAAAGTGAAATGTCAGAATAATTGTAGAATTATTTATTTCAGATTGTATTTCTTTCATCACATTCCCAGTGGGTCAGAAGTTTACATACACTCAATTAGTATTTGGTAGCATTGCCTTTAAATTGTTTAACTTGGGAAAACGTTTTGGGTAGCCTTCCACAAGCTTCCCACAATAAGTTGGGTGAATTTTGGCCCATTCCTCCTGACAGAGCTGGTGTAACTAAGTCAGGCTTGTAGGCCTCCTTGCTCGCACACGCTTTTTCAGTTCTGCCCACAAATGTTCAATAGGATTGAGTAAGATCTTTGTCCCCATGTGCAGTTTGAAACCGTAGTCTGTCTTTTTTATGGCGGTTTTGGAGCAGTGGCTTCTTCCTTGCTGAGCGGCCTTTCAGGTTATGTCGATATACAGTGGGGGAAAAAAGTATTTGATCCCCTGCTGATTTTGTACGTTTGCCCACTTACAAACAAATGGTCAGTCTATAATTTTAATAGGTTTATTTGAACAGTGAGAGACAGAATAACAACAAAAAAATCCAGAAAAACGCATCTCAAATGTTATAAAATTATTTGCATTTTAATGAGGGAAATAAGTATTTGACTCCTCTGCAAAACATGACTTAGTACTTGGTGGCAAAACCCTTGTTGGCAATCACAGAGGTCAGACGTTTCTTGTAGTTGGCCACCAGGTTTGCACACATCTCAGGAGGGATTTTGTCCCACTCCTCTTTGCAGATCTTCTCCAAGTCATTAAGGTTTCGAGGCTGACGTTTGGCAACTCGAACCTTCAGCTCCCTCCACAGATTTTCTATGGGATTAAGGTCTGGAGACTGGCTAGGCCACTCCAGGACCTTAATGTGCTTCTTCTTGAGCCACTCCTTTGTTGCCTTGGCCGTGTGTTTTGGGTCATTGGCATGCTGGAATACCCATCCACGACCCATTTTCAATGCCCTGGCTGAGGGAAGGAGGTTTTCACCCAAGATTTGACGCTACATGGCCCCGTCCATCGTCCCTTTGATGCGGTGAAGTTGTCCTGTCCCCTTAGCAGAAAAACACCCCCAAAGCATAATGTTTCCACCTCCATGTTTGACGGTGGAGATGGTGTTCTTTTTATTTTATTTTTAATTTCACCTTTATTTAACCAGGTAGGCAAGTTGAGAACAAGTTCTCATTTACAATTGCGACCTGACCAAGATAAAGCAAAGCAGTTCGACAACATACAAAAACACAGAGTTACACATGGAGTAAAACAACATACAATCAATGATGCAGTAGAAAAAAATAAGACTATATACAATGTGAGCAAATGATGTGAGATAAGGGAGGTAAAGGCAAAAAAGGCCATGGTGGCAAAGTAAATAAAGTATAGCAAGTAAAACACTGGAATGGTAGATTTGTAGTTTGAAGAAAGTTCAAAGTTAAAATATAAATAATATGGTGCAAAGGAGCAAAATAAATAAAATAGATAAATACAGTAGGGGAAGAGGTAGTAGTTTGGGCTAAATTATAGATGGGCTATGTACAGGTGCAGTGATCTGGGAGCTGCTCTGATAGCTGGTGCTTAAAGCTAGTGAAGGAGATAAGTATTTCCAGTTTCAGAGATTTTTGTAGTTCGTTCCAGTCATTGGCAGCAGAGAACTGGAAGGAGAGACGACCAAAGGAGGAGTTGGCTTTAGGGGTGACCAGAGAGATATACCTGCTGGAGCGCGTGCTACAGGTGGGTGCTGCTATGGTGACCAGTGAGCGGAGATAAGGGGGGACTTTACCTAGCAGGGTCTTGTAGATAACCTGGAGCCAATGTGTTTGGCGACGATTATGAAGCGAAGGCCAGCCAACGAGAGCGTACAGGTCGCAGTGGTGGGTAGTATATGGGGCTTTGGTGACAAAACAGATGGCACTGTGATAGACTGCATCCAGCTTGTTGCGTAGGGTATTGGAGGCTATTTTGTAAATGACATCGCCGAAGTCGAGGATTGGTAGGATGGTCAGTTTTACGAGGGTATGTTTGGCAACATGAGTGAAGGATGCTTTGTTGCGAAATAGGAAGCCAATTCTAGATTTAACTTTGGATTGGAGATGATTGATGTGAGTCTGGAAGGAGAGATTAGTCTAACCAGACACCTAGGTATTTGTAGTTGTCCACAAATTCTAAGTTAGAACCGTCCAGAGAAGTGATGCTGGACAGGCGGGCAGGTGCAGGCAGCGATCGGTTGAAGAGCATGCATTTAGTTTTACTTGTGTTTAGGAGCAGTTGGAGACCACAGAAGGAGAGTTGAATGGCTTTGAAGCTCGTCTGGAGGGTTGTTAAGTGTCCAAAGAAGGGACAGAAGTATACAGAATGGTGTCGTCTGCGTAGAGGTGGATCAGAGATTCACCAGCAGCAAGAGCGACATCATTGATGTATACAGAGAAAATAGTTGGCCCAAGAATTGAACCCTGTGGTACCCCCATAGAGACTGCCAGAGGTCCGGATAGCAGGCCCTCCGATTTGACACACTGAACTCTATCAGAGAAGTAGTTGGTGAACCAGGCGACGCAATCGTTTGAGAAACCAAGGCAGATGAGGATGTGGTGATTAACAGAGTCAAAAGCCTTGGCCAGGTCAATGAATACGGCAGCACAGTATTGTTTCTTATCGATGGCGGTTACGATGTCGTTTAGGACCTTGAGCGTGGCTGAGGTGCACCCATGACCAGCTCTGAAACCAGATTGCATAGCGGAGAGGGTGCAGTGGGATTCGAAATGGTCGGTAATCTGTTTGTTGACTTGGCTTTCGAAGACCTTAGAAAGGCAGGGTAGGATAGATATAGGTCTGTAGCAATTTGGGTCAAGAGTGTCACCTCCTTTGAAGAGGGGGATGACAGCAGCTGCTTTCCAATCTATGGGAATCTCAGACGACACGAAAGAGAGCTTGAACAGGCTAGTAATAGGGGTTGCAATAATTTCGGCAGAAAATTTTAGAAAGAAAGGGTCCAGATTGTCAAGCCCAGCTGATTTGTAGGGGTCCAGATTTTGCAGCTCTTTCAGAACATCAGCTGAATGGATTTGGGAGAAGGAGAAATGGGGGAGGCTTGGGCGAATAGCTGTGGGGGGTGCAGTGCTGTTGAATGCAGTAGGGGTAGTTAGGTGGAAAGCATGGCCAGCCGTAGAAAAATGCTTATTGAAATTCTCAATTATAGTGGGCTTATCGGTGGTGGCAGAGTTTCCTATCCTCAGTGCAGTGGGCAGTTGGGAGGAGGTGTTCTTATTCTCCATGGACTTTACAATGTCCCAGAACTTTTTAGAGTTTGAGTTGCAGGAAGCAAATTTCTGTTTGAAAAAGCTAGCCTTGGCGTTTCTAACTGCCTGTGTGTATTGGTTTCTAACTTCCCTGAAAAGTTGCATATCGCGGGGGCAGTTCGATGCTAATGCAGAACGCCACAGGATATTTTTGTGTTGGTTAAGGGCAGTCAGGTCTGGGGAGAACCAAGGGCTATATCTGTTCCTGGTTCTAAATTTCTTGAAAGGGCATGCTTATTTAAGATGGAGAGGAAGGCATTTAAAAAAAAAAAACAGGCATCCTGTACTGACGGGATGAGGTCAATATCTTTCCAGGATACCAAGGCCAGGTCGATTAGAAAGGCTTGCTCGTTGAAATGTTTCAGGGAGCGTTTGACAGTGATGAGTGGAGGTCGTTTGACCGCTGACCCATTATGGGTGCAGGCAATGAGGCAGTGATCGCTGAGATCTTGGTTGAAAACAGCAGAGGTGTATTTAGAGGGCACGTTGGTTAGGATGATATCTATGAGGGTGCCAGTGTTTGCGGCTTTGGGGTTGTACCTGGTGGGTTCATTAATAATTTGTGTGAGATTGAGGGCATCAAGCTTGGATTGTAGGATGGCTGGAGTGTTAAGCATGTCCCAGTTTAGGTCACCTAGTAGCACGAGCTCTGAAGATAGATGGGGGGGCAATCAGTTCACATATGGTGTCCAGAGCACAGCTAGGGGCCGAGGGGGGTCTATAGCAGGCGGCAACGGTGAGAGACTTGTTTTTGGAGAGGTGGATTTTTAAAAGTAGAAGTTCAAATTGTTTGGGTACAGACCTGGATAGCAGGACAGAACTCTGCAGGCTATCTCTGCAGTAGATTGCAACACCGCCCCCATTGGTCGTTCTATCTTGTCTGAAAACGTTGTAGTTAGGGATGAAGATTTCAGAGTTTTTGGTGGACTTCCTAAGCCAAGATTCAGACACAGCTAGGACATCTGGGTTGGCAGAGTGTGCTAAAGCAGTGAATAAAACAAACTTAGGGAGGAGGCTTCTAATGTTAACATGCATGAAACCAAGGTTATTACGGTTACAGAAGTCATCAAAAGAGAGCGTCTGGGGAGTAGGAGTGGAGCCAGGCACTGCAGGGCCTGGATTCACCTCTACATCCCCAGAGGAGCAGAGAAGAATAAGTATGAGGGTACGGCTAAAAGCTATAAGTATTGGTCGTCTGTGACGTCCAGAATAGAGAGAAAAAGGAGCAGGTTTCTGGGGCCGATAAAATAGCTTCAAGGTATAATGTACAGACAAAGGTATGGTGGGATGTGAGTACAGAGGAGGTAAACCTAGGCATTTAGTGATTATGAGAGAGATATTGTCTCTAGAAACATCATTGAAACCAGAAGATGTCATAGCATGTGAGGGTGGAGGAACTGAGAGGTTGGATAAGGTAAAATGAGCAGGGCTAGAGGCTCTACAGTGAAATAAGCCAATAAACACTAACCAGAACAGCAATGGACATTGCATATTGACATTAAGGAGAGGCATGCTTAGCCGAGTGATCAAAGGGTCCAGTGAGATTCAGACAGCTAGCCGGGCCATAGGTAGCAAGCTGGTGGAAGATGGAGGGAGGTCTGTTTTTAGCCACCTCGTGCGTTTCCGTCTGTGGGTTAGTGGGGTTCCGTGTGGAAGGGGGGACCTGTCCAAGTTGGCAAAATAGTTAGTTATAGTGGCCCAAGAAAAGTGTCCGATAGACCTATTCAGATCGCAGCCGATAAGACAGCTAACGATTAGCCGGCCGCAGATGGGCGATCAGGTTACGTCGCGACGGAGGGGCCAGTTGGATAACTCCATCGGGCAGATAACGTCGGTGGTCCAGTCGTGAAGACCCGATGGGGCCATAGGCAGCATTCTTGGGGTCATAGGCAGCATTCCTCCTCCTCCAAACACGGCGAGTTGAGTTGATGTCAAAGAGCTCCATTTTGGTCTCATCTGACCACAACACTTTCACCAGTTGTCCTCTGAGTCATTCAGATGTTCATTGGCAGACTTCAGACGGGCCTGTATATGTATTCTTGAGCAGGGGGACCTTGCGGGCGCTGCAGGATTTCAGTCCTTCACGGCGTAGTGTGTTACCAATTGTTTTCTTGGTGACTATGGTCCCAGCTGCCTTGAGATCATTGACAAGATTCTCCCGTGTAGTTCTGGGCTGATTCCTCACCGTTCTCATGATCATTGCAACTCCGAGGTGAGATCTTGCATGGAGCCCCAGGCCGAGGGAGATTGACAGTTCTATTGTATTTCTTCCATTTGTGAAAAATCGCATCAAATGTTGTCACCTTCTCACCATGCTGCTTGGCGATGGTCTTGTAGCCCATTCCAGCCTTGTGTAGGTCTACAATCTTGTCCCTGACATCCTTGGAGAGCTCTTTGGTCTTGGCCATGGTGGAGAGTTTGGAATCTGATTGATTGATTGCTTCTGTGGACAGGTGTCTTTTTTACACGTAACAAGCTGCGGTTAGGAACACTCCCTTTAAGAGTGTGCTCCTAATCTCAGCTCGTTACCTGTATAAAAGACACCTGGGAGCCAGAAATATTTCTGATTGAGAGGGGGTCAAATACTTATTTCCCTCATTAAAATGCAAATCAATTTATAACATTTTTGATGTGTTTTTCTGGATATTTTTGTTGTTATTCTGTCTCTCACTGTTCAAATAAACCTAACATTAAAATTATAGACTGATCCTTTCTTTGTCAGTGGGCAAACGTACAAAATCAGCAGGGGATCAAATACTTTTTTCCCCCACTGTAGGACTCGTTTTGCTGTGGATATAGATACTTTTGTACCTATTTTCGCCAGCATCTTCACATGGTCCTTTGCTGTTGTTCTGGGATAGATTTGTACTTTTCGCACAAAAGTACGTTCATCTCTAGGAGACAGAACGCGTCTCCTTCCTGAGCGGTATGACAGCTGCATGGTCCCATGGTGTTTATACTGGCGTACTATTGTTTGTACAGATGATCGTGGTACCTTCAGGCGTTTGGAAATTGCTCCCAAGGATGAACCAGACTTGTGGAGGTCTACAATTTTTCTTTCTGAGGTCTTGGCTGATTTCTTTGGATTTTCCCATGATGTCAAGCAAAGAGGATCTGAGTTTGAAGGTAGGCCTTGAAATACATCCACAGGTACACCTCCAATTGACTCAAATTATGTCAATTAGCCTATCAGAAGCTTCTAAAGCCATGACATTTTCTGGAATGTTCCAAGCTGTTTAAAGGCACAGTCAACTTAGTGTATGTAAACTTCTGACCGACTGGAATTGTGATACAGTGAATTTATAAATGAAATAATCTGTCTGTAAACAATTGTTTGAAAAATGACTTGTGTCATGCACAAAGTAGATGTCCTAACCGACTTGCCAAAACTATAGTTTGTTAACAAGAAATGTGTGGAGTGGTTGAAAAATGAATTTTAATGACTCTAACCTAAGTGTATGTAAACTTCTGACTTCAACTGTACCTGTCTGTTTTGGTCTGACTGCAGTAGCTAGCTATCTGTCTGTTTGGCCTGTCTCTGAAGTAGCTAGCTACCTGGCTGTTTTGGCCTGTCTCTGCAGTAGCTAGCTAGCTAGCTACCTGGCTGTTTTGGCCAGTCTCTGCAGTAGCTAGCTACCTACCTGGCTGTTTTGGCCTGTCTCTGCAGTAGCTAGCTTCTACCTGGCTGTTTTGGCCTGTCTCTGCAGTAGCTAGCTTCTACCTGGCTGTTTTGGCCTGTCTCTGCAGTAGCTAGCTTCTACCTGGCTGTTTTGGTCTACCTCTGCAGTAGCTAGCTTCTACCTGGCTGTTTTGGTCTACCTCTGCAGTAGCTAGCGTCTACCTGGCTGTTTTGGTCTACCTCTGCAGTAGCTAGCGTCTACCTGGCTGTTTTGGTCTACCTCTGCAGTAGCTAGCGTCTACCTGGCTGTTTTGGTCTACCTCTGCAGTAGCTAGCTTCTACCTGGCTGTTTTGGTCTGTCTCTGCAGTAGCTAGCTTCTACCTGGCTGTTTTGGCCTGTCTCTGCAGTAGCTAGCTGCTACCTGGCTGTTTTGGTCTACCTCTGCATTAGCTAGCTTCTACCTGGCTGTTTTGGCCTGTCTCTGCAGTAGCTAACTACCTGGCTGTTTTGGCCTGTCTCTGCAGTAGCTAGCTGCTACCTGGCTGTTTTGGCCTACCTCTGCAGTAGCTAGCTACCTGGCAAGCTGTCTGTTTTGCTTAACGTGGTGCTGGCTGTCAGTGGTATTGCTGTGTAATTAACCTTGGTTGACCTACATCCAGCCCCCTCTCACAACCGTTCAGTGGCTTTATTAACCTGTAGAGGAGAGGGGCTGCCATTGTCCTTCACCTCCAAAACACTACCCACCGCTCTCTTCTACCCACCCCTCCGTGACACTGTGTAACCCCACCAAAATGCCTCCAATCC
>NC_138308.1:46770000-46827500 GCF_965601325.2 Salmo salar
CAGACCTTGGAAGACAGACAGACAGACAGACAGACAGACAGACCTTGGAAGACAGACAGACAGACCTTGGAAGACAGACAGACGGACAGACGGACGGACCTTGGAAGACAGACAGACGGACAGACGGACGGACCTTGGAAGACAGACAGACGGACAGACGGACGGACCTTGGAAGACAGACAGACGGACAGACGGACGGACCTTGGAAGACAGACAGACGGACAGACAGACGGACCTTGGAAGACAGACAGACGGACAGACAGACGGACCTTGGAAGACAGACAGACAGACAGACAGACAGACGGACAGACAGACGGACCTTGGAAGACAGACAGACGGACAGACAGACGGACCTTGGAAGACAGACAGACAGACAGACGGACCTTGGAAGACAGACAGACAGACAGACGGACCTTGGAAGACAGACAGACGGACAGACAGACGGACCTTGGAAGACAGACAGACAGACAGACAGACAGACAGACGGACAGACAGACGGACCTTGGAAGACAGACAGACGGACAGACAGACGGACCTTGGAAGACAGACAGACAGACAGACGGACCTTGGAAGACAGACAGACAGACAGACGGACCTTGGAAGACAGACAGACGGACAGACAGACGGACCTTGGAAGACAGACAGACAGACAGACAGACAGACAGACGGACAGACAGACGGACCTTGGAAGACAGACAGACGGACAGACAGACGGACCTTGGAAGACAGACAGACGGACAGACAGACGGACCTTGGAAGACAGACAGACAGACAGACAGACAGACAGACAGACAGACAGACAGACAGACCTTGGAAGACAGACAGACAGACAGACCTTGGAAGACAGACAGACAGACCTTGGAAGACAGACAGACAGACAGACAGACAGACCTTGGAAGACAGACAGACAGACAGACAGACGGACCTTGGAAGACAGACAGACAGACAGACGGACCTTGGAAGACAGACAGACAGACAGACGGACCTTGGAAGACAGACAGACAGACAGACAGACGGACCTTGGAAGACAGACAGACAGACAGACAGACGGACCTTGGAAGACAGACAGACAGACAGACAGACCTTGGAAGACAGACAGACAGACAGACAGACCTTGGAAGACAGACAGACAGACAGACAGACCTTGGAAGACAGACAGACAGACAGACAGACAGACAGACAGACAGACAGACAGACAGACCTTGGAAGACAGACAGACAGACAGACCTTGGAAGACAGACAGACAGACAGACGGACCTTGAAAGACAGACAGACAGACAGACGGACCTTGGAAGACAGACAGACAGACAGACCTTGGAAGACAGACAGACAGACCTTGGAAGACAGACAGACAGACAGACAGACAGACCTTGGAAGACAGACAGACAGACAGACAGACGGACCTTGGAAGACAGACAGACAGACAGACGGACCTTGGAAGACAGACAGACAGACAGACGGACCTTGGAAGACAGACAGACAGACAGACAGACGGACCTTGGAAGACAGACAGACAGACAGACAGACGGACCTTGGAAGACAGACAGACAGACCTTGGAAGACAGACAGACAGACAGACAGACCTTGGAAGACAGACAGACAGACAGACAGACCTTGGACAGACAGACAGACAGACAGACAGACAGACAGACAGACAGACAGACAGACAGACCTTGGAAGACAGACAGACAGACAGACCTTGGAAGACAGACAGACAGACAGACAGACGGACCTTGAAAGACAGACAGACAGACAGACGGACCTTGGAAGACAGACAGACAGACAGACCTTGGAAGACAGACAGACAGACAGACGGACCTTGGAAGACAGACAGACAGACAGACCTTGGAAGACAGACAGACAGACAGACGGACCTTGGAAGACAGACAGACAGACAGACAGACGGACCTTGGAAGACAGACAGACAGACAGACGGACCTTGGAAGACAGACAGACAGACAGACAGACGGACCTTGGAAGACAGACAGACAGACAGACAGACGACGGACCTTGGAAGACAGACAGACAGACAGACGCGACAGACAGACAGACAGACCTTGGAAGACAGACAGACAGACAGACCTTGGAAGGACAGACAGACAGACAGACGGACCTTGGAAGACAGACAGACAGACAGACAGACGGACCTTGGAAGACAGACAGACAGACAGACGGACCTTGGAAGACAGACAGACAGACAGACAGACAGACGGACCTTGGAAGACAGACAGACAGACAGACGGACCTTGGAAGACAGACAGACAGACAGACAGACGGACCTTGGAAGACAGACAGACAGACAGACGGACCTTGGAAGACAGACAGACAGACAGACAGACGGACCTTGGAAGACAGACAGACAGACAGACAGACGGACCTTGGAAGACAGACAGACAGACAGACAGACGGACCTTGGAAGACAGACAGACAGACAGACAGACGGACCTTGGAAGCGACAGACAGACAGACAGACGGACCTTGGAAGACAGACAGACAGACAGACGGACCTTGGAAGACAGACAGACAGACAGACAGACGGACCTTGGAAGACAGACAGACAGACAGACAGACGGACCTTGGAAGACAGACAGACAGACAGACGGACCTTGGAAGACAGACAGACAGACAGACAGACGGACCTTGGAAGACAGACAGACAGACAGACAGACCTTGGAAGACAGACAGACAGACAGACAGACCTTGGAAGACAGACAGACAGACAGACAGACCTTGGAGACAGACAGACAGACAGACAGACAGACCTTGGAAGACAGACAGACAGACAGACAGACAGACAGACAGACCTTGGAAGACAGACAGACAGACAGACCTTGGAAGACAGACAGACAGACAGACGGACCTTGGAAGACAGACAGACAGACAGACGGACCTTGGAAGACAGACAGACAGACAGACAGACCTTGGAAGACAGACAGACAGACAGACAGACCTTGGAAGACAGACAGACAGACAGACAGACCTTGGAAGACAGACAGACAGACAGACCTTGGAAGACAGACAGACAGACAGACGGACCTTGGAAGACAGACAGACAGACAGACGGACCTTGGAAGACAGACAGACAGACAGACGGACCTTGGAAGACAGACAGACAGACAGACGGACCTTGGAAGACAGACAGACAGACAGACGGACCTTGGAAGACAGACAGACAGACAGACAGACGGACCTTGGAAGACAGACAGACAGACAGACGGACCTTGGAAGACAGACAGACAGACAGACGGACCTTGGAAGACAGACAGACAGACAGACGGACCTTGGAAGACAGACAGACAGACAGACGGACCTTGGAAGACAGACAGACAGACAGACGGACCTTGGAAGACAGACAGACAGACAGACGGACCTTGGAAGACAGACAGACAGACAGACAGACGACGGACCTTGGAAGACAGACAGACAGACGGACCTTGGAAGACAGACAGACAGACAGACGGACCTTGGAAGACAGACAGACAGACAGACGGACCTTGGACAGACAGACAGACAGACAGACGGACCTTGGAAGACAGACAGACAGACAGACAGACGACCTTGGAAGACAGACAGACAGACAGACAGACCTTGGAAGACAGACAGACAGACAGACAGACCTTGGAAGACAGACAGACAGACAGACAGACCTTGGAAGACAGACAGACAGACAGACAGACAGACAGACAGACAGACAGACAGACAGACAGACCTTGGAAGACAGACAGACAGACAGACCTTGGAAGACAGACAGACAGACAGACGGACCTTGGAAGACAGACAGACAGACAGACAGACGGACCTTGGAAGACAGACAGACAGACAGACCTTGGAAGACAGACAGACAGACAGACGGACCTTGGAAGACAGACAGACAGACAGACCTTGGAAGACAGACAGACAGACAGACGGACCTTGGAAGACAGACAGACAGACAGACGGACCTTGGAAGACAGACAGACAGACAGACGGACCTTGGAAGACAGACAGACAGACAGACAGACGGACCTTGGAAGACAGACAGACAGACGACGGACCTTGGAAGACAGACAGACAGACAGACAGACCTTGGAAGACAGACAGACAGACAGACAGACCTTGGAAGACAGACAGACAGACAGACAGACCTTGGAAGACAGACAGACAGACAGACAGACCTTGGAAGACAGACAGACAGACAGACCTTGGAAGACAGACAGACAGACAGACGGACCTTGGAAGACAGACAGACAGACAGACGGACCTTGGAAGCAGACAGACAGACAGACAGACGGACCTTGGAAGACAGACAGACAGACAGACAGACAGACGGACCTTGGAAGACAGACAGACAGACAGACGGACCTTGGAAGACAGACAGACAGACAGACAGACGGACCTTGGAAGACAGACAGACAGACAGACAGACGGACGACAGACAGACAGACAGACAGACAGACAGACAGACAGACCTTGGAAGACAGACAGACAGACAGACAGACAGACAGACAGACAGACAGACAGACCTTGGAAGACAGACAGACAGACAGACCTTGGAAGACAGACAGACGACAGACAGACGGACCTTGGAAGACAGACAGACGGACAGACAGACGGACCTTGGAAGACAGACAGACAGACAGACAGACGGACAGACAGACGGACCTTGGAAGACAGACAGACAGACAGACAGACGGACAGACAGACGGACCTTGGAAGACAGACAGACAGACAGACAGACGGACAGACAGACGGACCTTGGAAGACAGACAGACAGACAGACAGACGGACCTTGGAAGACAGACAGACAGACAGACGGACCTTGGAAGACAGACAGACAGACAGACAGACGGACCTTGGAAGACAGACAGACAGACAGACAGACGGACCTTGGAAGACAGACAGACAGACAGACAGACGGACCTTGGAAGACAGACAGACGGACAGACAGACGGACCTTGGAAGACAGACAGACAGACAGACAGACGGACAGACAGACGGACCTTGGAAGACAGACAGACAGACAGACAGACGGACAGACAGACGGACCTTGGAAGACAGACAGACAGACGGACAGACAGACGGACCTTGGAAGACAGACAGACAGACAGACAGACGGACCTTGGAAGACAGACAGACAGACAGACGGACCTTGGAAGACAGACAGACAGACAGACAGACGGACCTTGGAAGACAGACAGACAGACAGACAGACGGACCTTGGAAGACAGACAGACAGACAGACAGACGGACCTTGGAAGACAGACAGACAGACAGACAGACCTTGGAAGACAGACAGACAGACAGACAGACCTTGGAAGACAGACAGACAGACAGACAGACAGACAGACAGACCTTGGAAGACAGACAGACAGACAGACCTTGGAAGACAGACAGACAGACAGACGGACCTTGGAAGACAGACAGACAGACAGACGGACCTTGGAAGACAGACAGACAGACAGACCTTGGAAGACAGACAGACAGACAGACGGACCTTGGAAGACAGACAGACAGACAGACGGACCTTGGAAGACAGACAGACAGACAGACAGACGGACCTTGGAAGACAGACAGACAGACAGACAGACGGACCTTGGAAGACAGACAGACAGACAGACAGACGGACCTTGGAAGACAGACAGACAGACAGACAGACCTTGGAAGACAGACAGACAGACAGACAGACCTTGGAAGACAGACAGACAGACAGACAGACAGACAGACCTTGGAAGACAGACAGACAGACAGACCTTGGAAGACAGACAGACAGACAGACGGACCTTGAAAGACAGACAGACAGACAGACGGACCTTGGAAGACAGACAGACAGACAGACCTTGGAAGACAGACAGACAGACAGACGGACCTTGGAAGACAGACAGACAGACAGACCTTGGAAGACAGACAGACAGACAGACGGACCTTGGAAGACAGACAGACAGACAGACGGACCTTGGAAGACAGACAGACAGACAGACGGACCTTGGAAGACAGACAGACAGACAGACAGACGGACCTTGGAAGACAGACAGACAGACAGACAGACGACGGACCTTGGAAGACAGACAGACAGACAGACGGACCTTGGAAGACAGACAGACAGACAGACGGACCTTGGAAGACAGACAGACAGACAGACGGACCTTGGAAGACAGACAGACAGACAGACGGACCTTGGAAGACAGACAGACAGACAGACGGACCTTGGAAGACAGACAGACAGACAGACGGACCTTGGAAGACAGACAGACAGACAGACGGACCTTGGAAGACAGACAGACAGACAGACAGACGGACCTTGGAAGACAGACAGACAGACAGACAGACGGACAGACAGACGGACCTTGGAAGACAGACAGACGGACAGACAGACGGACCTTGGAAGACAGACAGACAGACAGACAGACGGACCTTGGAAGACAGACAGACAGACAGACGGACCTTGGAAGACAGACAGACAGACAGACGGACCTTGGAAGACAGACAGACAGACAGACAGACAGACGGACCTTGGAAGACAGACAGACAGACAGACAGACGGACCTTGGAAGACAGACAGACAGACAGACAGACCTTGGAAGACAGACAGACAGACAGACAGACCTTGGAAGACAGACAGACAGACAGACAGACCTTGGAAGACAGACAGACAGACAGACAGACAGACAGACAGACCTTGGAAGACAGACAGACAGACAGACCTTGGAAGACAGACAGACAGACAGACAGACCTTGGAAGACAGACAGACAGACAGACCTTGGAAGACAGACAGACAGACAGACGGACCTTGGAAGACAGACAGACAGACAGACGGACCTTGGAAGACAGACAGACAGACAGACAGACGGACCTTGGAAGACAGACAGACAGACAGACGGACCTTGGAAGACAGACAGACAGACAGACCTTGGAAGACAGACAGACAGACAGACAGACCTTGGAAGACAGACAGACAGACAGACAGACCTTGGAAGACAGACAGACAGACAGACAGACAGACCTTGGAAGACAGACAGACAGACAGACAGACAGACAGACAGACAGACAGACAGACAGACAGACAGACAGACAGACAGACAGACCTTGGAAGACAGACAGACAGACAGACCTTGGAAGACAGACAGACAGACAGACCTTGGAAGACAGACAGACAGACAGACGACCTTGGAAGACAGACAGACAGACAGACGGACCTTGGAAGACAGACAGACAGACAGACAGACGACGGACCTTGGAAGACAGACAGACAGACAGACAGACGACGGACCTTGGAAGACAGACAGACAGACAGACAGACAGACAGACAGACAGACAGACCTTGGAAGACAGACAGACAGACAGACCTTGGAAGACAGACAGACGGACAGACAGACGGACCTTGGAAGACAGACAGACGACAGACAGACGGACCTTGGAAGACAGACAGACAGACAGACAGACGGACAGACAGACGGACCTTGGAAGACAGACAGACAGACAGACAGACGGACAGACAGACGGACCTTGGAAGACAGACAGACAGACAGACAGACGGACAGACAGACGGACCTTGGAAGACAGACAGACAGACAGACAGACGGACCTTGGAAGACAGACAGACAGACAGACGGACCTTGGAAGACAGACAGACAGACAGACAGACGGACCTTGGAAGACAGACAGACAGACAGACAGACGGACCTTGGAAGACAGACAGACAGACAGACAGACGGACCTTGGAAGACAGACAGACGGACAGACAGACGGACCTTGGAAGACAGACAGACAGACAGACAGACGGACAGACAGACGGACCTTGGAAGACAGACAGACAGACAGACAGACGGACAGACAGACGGACCTTGGAAGACAGACAGACAGACAGACAGACGGACAGACAGACGGACCTTGGAAGACAGACAGACAGACAGACAGACGGACCTTGGAAGACAGACAGACAGACAGACGGACCTTGGAAGACAGACAGACAGACAGACAGACGGACCTTGGAAGACAGACAGACAGACAGACAGACGGACCTTGGAAGACAGACAGACAGACAGACAGACGGACCTTGGAAGACAGACAGACAGACAGACAGACCTTGGAAGACAGACAGACAGACAGACAGACAGACCTTGGAAGACAGACAGACAGACAGACAGACAGACAGACAGACCTTGGAAGACAGACAGACAGACAGACCTTGGAAGACAGACAGACAGACAGACGGACCTTGGAAGACAGACAGACAGACAGACGGACCTTGGAAGACAGACAGACAGACAGACAGACGGACCTTGGAAGACAGACAGACAGACAGACAGACGGACCTTGGAAGACAGACAGACAGACAGACGGACCTTGGAAGACAGACAGACAGACAGACGGACCTTGGAAGACAGACAGACAGACAGACGGACCTTGGAAGACAGACAGACAGACAGACGGACCTTGGAAGACAGACAGACAGACAGACGGACCTTGGAAGACAGACAGACAGACAGACGGACCTTGGAAGACAGACAGACAGACAGACGGACCTTGGAAGACAGACAGACAGACAGACAGACGGACCTTGGAAGACAGACAGACAGACAGACGGACCTTGGAAGACAGACAGACAGACAGACGGACCTTGGAAGACAGACAGACAGACAGACGGACCTTGGAAGACAGACAGACAGACAGACGGACCTTGGAAGACAGACAGACAGACAGACGGACCTTGGAAGACAGACAGACAGACAGACGGACCTTGGAAGACAGACAGACAGACAGACAGACAGACGGACCTTGGAAGACAGACAGACAGACAGACAGACGGACAGACAGACGGACCTTGGAAGACAGACAGACAGACAGACAGACGGACCTTGGAAGACAGACAGACAGACAGACAGACGGACCTTGGAAGACAGACAGACAGACAGACGGACCTTGGAAGACAGACAGACAGACAGACGGACCTTGGAAGACAGACAGACAGACAGACAGACAGACGGACCTTGGAAGACAGACAGACAGACAGACAGACGGACCTTGGAAGACAGACAGACAGACAGACAGACCTTGGAAGACAGACAGACAGACAGACAGACCTTGGAAGACAGACAGACAGACAGACAGACCTTGGAAGACAGACAGACAGACAGACAGACAGACAGACAGACAGACAGACAGACAGACCTTGGAAGACAGACAGACAGACAGACCTTGGAAGACAGACAGACAGACAGACGGACCTTGAAGACAGACAGACAGACAGACAGACGGACCTTGGAAGACAGACAGACAGACAGACCTTGGAAGACAGACAGACAGACAGACGGACCTTGGAAGACAGACAGACAGACAGACCTTGGAAGACAGACAGACAGACAGACGGACCTTGGAAGACAGACAGACAGACAGACGGACCTTGGAAGACAGACAGACAGACAGACGGACCTTGGAAGACAGACAGACAGACAGACAGACGGACCTTGGAAGACAGACAGACAGACAGACAGACGACGGACCTTGGAAGACAGACAGACAGACAGACGGACCTTGGAAGACAGACAGACAGACAGACGGACCTTGGAAGACAGACAGACAGACAGACGGACCTTGGAAGACAGACAGACAGACAGACGGACCTTGGAAGACAGACAGACAGACGGACCTTGGAAGACAGACAGACAGACAGACGGACCTTGGAAGACAGACAGACAGACAGACGGACCTTGGAAGACAGACAGACAGACAGACAGACGGACCTTGGAAGACAGACAGACAGACAGACAGACAGACGGACCTTGGAAGACAGACAGACAGACAGACAGACGGACCTTGGAAGACAGACAGACAGACAGACAGACGACGGACCTTGGAAGACAGACAGACAGACAGACAGGACCTTGGAAGACAGACAGACAGACAGACAGACCTTGGAAGACAGACAGACAGACAGACAGACAGACAGACAGACAGACAGACAGACAGACAGACAGACAGACAGACAGACAGACCTTGGAAGACAGACAGACAGACAGACCTTGGAAGACAGACAGACAGACAGACGGACCTTGGAAGACAGACAGACAGACAGACGGACCTTGGAAGACAGACAGACAGACAGACCTTGGAAGACAGACAGACAGACAGACAGACCTTGGAAGACAGACAGACAGACCTTGGAAGACAGACAGACAGACAGACCTTGGAAGACAGACAGACAGACAGACGGACCTTGAGAAGACAGACAGACAGACAGACAGACAGACCTTGGAAGACAGACAGACAGACAGACAGACCTTGGAAGACAGACAGACAGACAGACCTTGGAAGACAGACAGACAGACAGACCTTGGAAGACAGACAGACAGACAGACGGACCTTGAAAGACAGACAGACAGACAGACAGACAGACCTTGGAAGACAGACAGACAGACAGACAGACCTTGGAAGACAGACAGACAGACAGACAGACCTTGGAAGACAGACAGACAGACAGACAGACCTTGGAAGACAGACAGACAGACAGACAGACAGACAGACAGACAGACAGACAGACAGACAGACAGACAGACAGACAGACCTTGGAAGACAGACAGACAGACAGACCTTGGAAGACAGACAGACAGACAGACGGACCTTGAAAGACAGACAGACAGACAGACGGACCTTGGAAGACAGACAGACAGACAGACCTTGGAAGACAGACAGACAGACAGACAGACCTTGGAAGACAGACAGACAGACAGACCTTGGAAGACAGACAGACAGACAGACCTTGGAAGACAGACAGACAGACAGACGGACCTTGAAAGACAGACAGACAGACAGACGGACCTTGGAAGACAGACAGACAGACAGACAGACAGACGGACGGACCTTGGAAGACAGACAGACAGACAGACAGACGGACGGACCTTGGAAGACAGACAGACGGACGGACCTTGGAAGACAGACAGACAGACAGACGGACCTTGGAAGACAGACAGACAGACAGACGGACCTTGGAAGACAGACAGACAGACAGACAGACCTTGGAAGACAGACAGACAGACAGACCTTGGAAGACAGACAGACAGACAGACAGACCTTGGAAGACAGACAGACAGACAGACCTTGGAAGACAGACAGACAGACAGACAGACCTTGGAAGACAAACAGACAGACAGACAGACAGACAGACAGACCTTGGAAGACAGACAGACAGACAGACAGACAGACCTTGGAAGACAGACAGACAGACAGACAGACAGACCTTGGAAGACAGACAGACAGACAGACCTTGGAAGACAGACAGACAGACAGACAGACAGACAGACCTTGGAAGACAGACAGACAGACAGACCTTGGAAGACAGACAGACAGACAGACCTTGGAAGACAGACAGACAGACAGACGGACCTTGGAAGACAGACAGACAGACAGACGGACGGACCTTGGAAGACAGACAGACAGACAGACGGACGGACCTTGGAAGACAGACAGACAGACGGACGGACCTTGGAAGACAGACAGACAGACAGACCTTGGAAGACAGACAGACAGACAGACAGACAGACCTTGGAAGACAGACAGACAGACAGACAGACAGACCTTGGAAGACAGACAGACAGACAGACAGACCTTGGAAGACAACAGACAGACAGACAGACAGACAGACAGACAGACAGACAGACAGACAGACAGACCTTGGAAGACAGACAGACAGACAGACCTTGGAAGACAGACAGACAGACAGACCTTGGAAGACAGACAGACAGACAGACGGACCTTGGAAGACAGACAGACAGACAGACGGACCTTGGAAGACAGACAGACAGACAGACAGACGGACGGACCTTGGAAGACAGACAGACAGACAGACAGACGGACGGACCTTGGAAGACAACAGACAGACAGACAGACAGACAGACAGACAGACAGACAGACCTTGGAAGACAGACAGACAGACAGACCTTGGAAGACAGACAGACAGACAGACCTTGGAAGACAGACAGACAGACAGACAGACAGACAGACAGACAGACAGACCTTGGAAGACAGACAGACAGACAGACAGACAGACAGACAGACAGACAGACAGACCTTGGAAGACAGACAGACAGACAGACCTTGGAAGACAGACAGACAGACAGACCTTGGAAGACAGACAGACAGACAGACAGACGGACCTTGGAAGACAGACAGACAGACAGACGGACCTTGGAAGACAGACAGACAGACGGACGGACCTTGGAAGACAGACAGACAGACAGACAGACAGACGGACGGACCTTGGAAGACAGACAGACGGACGGACCTTGGAAGACAGACAGACAGACAGACCTTGGAAGACAAACAGACAGACAGACCTTGGAAGACAAACAGACAGACAGACAGACGGACCTTGGAAGACAAACAGACAGACAGACAGACGGACCTTGGAAGACAGACAGACAGACAGACAGACGGACCTTGGAAGACAGACAGACAGACAGACGGACCTTGGAAGACAGACAGACAGACAGACGGACCTTGGAAGACAGACAGACAGACGGACCTTGGAAGACAGACAGACGGACGGACCTTGGAAGACAGACAAACAGACAGACGGACGGACCTTGGAAGACAGACAGACGGACGGACCTTGGAAGACAGACAGACGGACGGACCTTGGAAGACAGACAGACGGACGGACCTTGGAAGACAGACAGACGGACGGACCTTGGAAGACAGACAGACAGACCTTGGAAGACAGACAGACAGACAGAGAGACGGACGGACCTTGGAAGACAGACAGACAGACCTGGGAAGACAGACAGACAGACAGACCTGGGAAGACAGACAGACACCTTGGAAGACAGACAGACAGACAGACGGACCTTGGAAGACAGACGGACCTTGGAAGACAGACAGACAGACAGACCTTGGAAGACAGACAGACAGACAGACAGACGGACCTTGGAAGACAGACAGACAGACAGACGGACCTTGGAAGACAGACAGACAGACAGACGGACCTTGGAAGACAGACAGACAGACAGACAGACGGACGGACCTTGGAAGACAGACAGACAGACAGACAGACGGACGGACCTTGGAAGACAGACAGACGGACGGACCTTGGAAGACAGACAGACGGACGGACCTTGGAAGACAGACAGACGGACAGACGGACCTTGGAAGACAGACAGACAGACAGACGGACCTTGGAAGACAGACAGACAGACAGACAGACCTTGGAAGACAGACAGACAGACAGACAGACCTTGGAAGACAGACAGACAGACAGACAGACAGACCTTGGAAGACAAACAGACAGACAGACAGACAGACAGACAGACAGACAGACAGACGGACCTTGGAAGACAGACAGACAGACAGACGGACCTTGGAAGACAGACAGACAGACAGACAGACAGACAGACAGACAGACAGACAGACGGACCTTGGAAGACAGACAGACAGACAGACGGACCTTGGAAGACAGACAGACAGACAGACGGACCTTGGAAGACAGACAGACAGACAGACGGACCTTGGAAGACAAACAGACAGACAGACAGACAGACAGACCTTGGAAGACAGACAGACAGACAGACAGACCTTGGAAGACAGACAGACAGACAGACAGACCTTGGAAGACAACAGACAGACAGACAGACAGACAGACAGACAGACAGACAGACAGACAGACAGACGGACCTTGGAAGACAGACAGACAGACAGACGGACCTTGGAAGACAGACAGACAGACAGACAGACAGACAGACAGACAGACAGACAGACAGACAGACAGACGGACCTTGGAAGACAGACAGACAGACAGACGGACCTTGGAAGACAGACAGACAGACAGACAGACGGACCTTGGAAGACAGACAGACAGACAGACAGACAGACAGACCTTGGAAGACAAACAGACAGACAGACAGACAGACAGACAGACCTTGGAAGACAGACAGACAGACAGACAGACCTTGGAAGACAGACAGACAGACAGACAGACCTTGGAAGACAGACAGACAGACAGACAGACAGACAGACCTTGGAAGACAGACAGACAGACAGACAGACAGACAGACAGACAGACAGACCTTGGAAGACAGACAGACAGACAGACCTTGGAAGACAGACAGACAGACAGACGGACCTTGGAAGACAGACAGACAGACAGACGGACCTTGGAAGACAGACAGACAGACAGACAGACGGACGGACCTTGGAAGACAGACAGACAGACAGACAGACGGACGGACCTTGGAAGACAGACAGACAGACAGACCTTGGAAGACAGACAGACAGACAGACAGACAGACAGACCTTGGAAGACAGACAGACAGACAGACAGACCTTGGAAGACAGACAGACAGACAGACAGACAGACCTTGGAAGACAGACAGACAGACAGACAGACAGACAGACCTTGGAAGACAGACAGACAGACAGACAGACCTTGGAAGACAAACAGACAGACAGAAAGACAGACAGACAGACAGACAGACAGACCTTGGAAGACAGACTACAGACAGACCTTGGAAGACAGACAGACAGACAGACGGACCTTGGAAGACAGACAGACAGACAGACAGACGGACGGACCTTGGAAGACAGACAGACGGACGGACCTTGGAAGACAGACAGACGGACAGTTGGACCTTGGAAGACAAACAGACAGACAGACAGACTTTGGAAGACAGACAGACAGACAGACAGACAGACCTTGGAAGACAGACAGACAGACAGACAGACAGACCTTGGAAGACAGACAGACAGACAGACCTTGGAAGACAGACAGACAGACAGACAGACCTTGGAAGACAAACAGACAGACAGACAGACAGACCTTGGAAGACAGACAGACAGACAGACGGACCTTGGAAGACAGACAGACAGACAGACGGACCTTGGAAGACAGACAGACAGACAGACGGACCTTGGAAGACAAACAGACAGACAGACAGACAGACAGACAGACAGACAGACAGACAGACAGACAGACCTTGGAAGACAGACAGACAGACAGACAGACCTTGGAAGACAGACAGACAGACAGACAGACAGACCTTGGAAGACAGACAGACAGACAGACCTTGGAAGACAGACAGACAGACAGACAGACAGACAGACAGACCTTGGAAGACAGACAGACAGACCTTGGAAGACAGACAGACAGACAGACCTTGGAAGACAGACAGACAGACAGACGGACCTTGGAAGACAGACAGACAGACAGACGGACCTTGGAAGACAGACAGACAGACGGACGGACCTTGGAAGACAGACAGACAGACGGACGGACCTTGGAAGACAGACAGACAGACAGACAGACCTTGGAAGACAGACAGACAGACAGACAGACCTTGGAAGACAGACAGACAGACAGACCTTGGAAGACAGACAGACAGACAGACCTTGGAAGACAGACAGACAGACAGACGGACCTTGGAAGACAGACAGACAGACAGACGGACCTTGGAAGACAGACAGACAGACAGACAGACAGACGGACGGACCTTGGAAGACAGACAGACAGACAGACAGACAGATGGACGGACCTTGGAAGACAGACAGACGGACGGACCTTGGAAGACGGACAGACGGACCTTGGAAGACAACAGACAGACAGACAGACAGACAGACAGACAGACAGACCTTGGAAGACAGACAGACAGACAGACAGACAGACCTTGGAAGACAGACAGACAGACAGACAGACAGACCTTGGAAGACAGACAGACAGACAGACGGACCTTGGAAGACAGACAGACAGACAGACAGACGGACCTTGGAAGACAAAGCAGACAGACAGACAGGACAGACAGACAGACAGACAGACCTTGGAAGACAGACAGACAGACAGACAGACCTTGGAAGACAGACAGACAGACAGACAGACCTTGGAAGACAGACAGACAGACAGACAGACCTTGGAAGACAGACAGACAGACAGACAGACAGACAGACAGACAGACAGACAGACCTTGGAAGACAGACAGACAGACAGACAGATAGACAGACCTTGGAAGACAGACAGACAGACAGACCTTGGAAGACAGACAGACAGACAGACGGACCTTGGAAGACAGACAGACAGACAGACGGACCTTGGAAGACAGACAGACAGACGGACGGACCTTGGAAGACAGACAGACAGACAGACAGACAGACAGACAGACGGACGGACCTTGGAAGACAGACAGACCGACGGACCTTGGAAGACAGACAGACAGACAGACCTTGGAAGACAAACAGACAGACAGACCTTGGAAGACAAACAGACAGACAGACAGACGGACCTTGGAAGACAGACAGACAGACAGACGGACCTTGGAAGACAGACAGACAGACAGACGGACCTTGGAAGACAGACAGACGGACGGACCTTGGAAGACAGACAGACGGACGGACCTTGGAAGACAGACAGACGGACGGACCTTGGAAGACAGACAAACAGACAGACGGACGGACCTTGGAAGACAGACAGACGGACGGACCTTGGAAGACAGACAGACAGACCTGGGAAGACAGACAGACAGACGGACCTTGGAAGACAGACGGACCTTGGAAGACAGACAGACAGACAGACAGACGGACCTTGGAAGACAGACGGACCTTGGAAGACAGACAGACAGACAGACCTTGGAAGACAGACAGACAGACAGACAGACGGACCTTGGAAGACAGACAGACAGACAGACGGACCTTGGAAGACAGACAGACAGACAGACGGACCTTGGAAGACAGACAGACAGACAGACGGACCTTGGAAGACAGACAGACAGACAGACGGACCTTGGAAGACAGACAGACAGACAGACAGACCTTGGAAGACAGACAGACAGACAGACAGACCTTGGAAGACAGACAGACAGACAGACAGACCTTGGAAGACAGACAGACAGACAGACAGACAGACAGACAGACGGACCTTGGAAGACAGACAGACAGACAGACGGACCTTGGAAGACAGACAGACAGACAGACGGACCTTGGAAGACAGACAGACAGACAGACAGACGGACCTTGGAAGACAAACAGACAGACAGACAGACAGACAGACAGACAGACAGACCTTGGATGACAGACAGACAGACAGACAGACCTTGGAAGACAGACAGACAGACATACAGACCTTGGAAGACAGACAGACAGACAGACAGACAGACAGACAGACCTTGGAAGACAGACAGACAGACAGACCTTGGAAGACAGACAGACAGACAGACAGACCTTGGAAGACAGACAGACAGACAGACGGACGGACCTTGGAAGACAGACAGACAGACAGACAGACGGACGGACCTTGGAAGACAGACAGACAGACAGACAGACGGACGGACCTTGGAAGACAGACAGACAGACAGACCTTGGAAGACAGACAGACAGACAGACAGACAGACCTTGGAAGACAGACAGACAGACAGACAGACCTTGGAAGACAGACAGACAGACAGACAGACAGACCTTGGAAGACAGACAGACAGACAGACAGACCTTGGAAGACAAACAGACAGACAGACAGACAGACAGACAGACAGACAGACAGACAGACAGACAGACAGACAGACAGACCTTGGAAGACAGACAGACAGACAGACCTTGGAAGACAGACAGACAGACAGACAGACCTTGGAAGACAGACAGACAGACAGACAGACAGACAGACGGACCTTGGAAGACAGACAGACAGACAGACGGACCTTGGAAGACAGACAGACAGACAGACGGACCTTGGAAGACAGACAGACAGACAGACAGACGGACCTTGGAAGACAAACAGACAGACAGACAGACAGACAGACAGACAGACCTTGGATGACAGACAGACAGACAGACAGACCTTGGAAGACAGACAGACAGACATACAGACCTTGGAAGACAGACAGACAGACAGACAGACAGACAGACAGACAGACCTTGGAAGACAGACAGACAGACAGACCTTGGAAGACAGACAGACAGACAGACGGACCTTGGAAGACAGACAGACAGACAGACAGACGGACCTTGGAAGACAGACAGACAGACAGACAGACGGACGGACCTTGGAAGACAGACAGACAGACAGACAGACGGACGGACCTTGGAAGACAGACAGACAGACAGACCTTGGAAGACAGACAGACAGACAGACAGACAGACCTTGGAAGACAGACAGACAGACAGACAGACCTTGGAAGACAAACAGACAGACAGACAGACAGACAGACAGACAGACAGACAGACAGACAGACAGACAGACAGACAGACAGACAGACAGACCTTGGAAGACAGACAGACAGACAGACCTTGGAAGACAGACAGACAGACAGACGGACCTTGGAAGACAGACAGACGGACCTTGGAAGACAGACAGACAGACAGACAGACAGACGGATGGACCTTGGAAGACAGACAGACAAACGGACGGACCTTGGAAGACAGACAGACAGACAGACAGACCTTGGAAGACAGACAGACAGACAGACAGACCTTGGAAGACAGACAGACAGACAGACAGACAGACCTTGGAAGACAGACAGACAGACAGACGGACCTTGGAAGACAGACAGACAGACAGACAGACCTTGGAAGACAGACAGACAGACAGACAGACCTTGGAAGACAGACAGACAGACAGACAGACCTTGGAAGACAGACAGACAGACAGACAGACCTTGGAAGACAAACAGACAGACAGACAGACAGACAGACAGACAGACAGACAGACAGACAGACAGACAGACAGACAGACCTTGGAAGACAGACAGACAGACAGACCTTGGAAGACAGACAGACAGACAGACAGACCTTGGAAGACAGACAGACAGACAGACAGACAGACAGACGGACGGACCTTGGAAGACAGACAGACAGACAGACAGACGGACGGACCTTGGAAGACAGACAGACGGACGGACCTTGGAAGACAGACAGACGGACAGACGGACCTTGGAAGACAAACAGACAGACAGACCTTGGAAGACAGACAGACAGACAGACAGACCTTGGAAGACAGACAGACAGACAGACAGACCTTGGAAGACAGACAGACAGACAGACAGACCTTGGAAGACAGACAGACAGACAGACAGACCTTGGAAGACAAACAGACAGACAGACAGACAGACAGACAGACAGACAGACGGACCTTGGAAGACAGACAGACAGACAGACGGACCTTGGAAGACAGACAGACAGACAGACAGACGGACCTTGGAAGACAAACAGACAGACAGACAGACAGACAGACAGACAGACAGACAGACAGACCTTGGAAGACAGACAGACAGACAGACAGACCTTGGAAGACAGACAGACAGACAGACAGACAGACCTTGGAAGACAGACAGACAGACAGACAGACCTTGGAAGACAGACAGACAGACAGACCTTGGAAGACAGACAGACAGACAGACGGACCTTGGAAGACAGACAGACAGACAGACGGACCTTGGAAGACAGACAGACAGACAGACAGACGGACGGACCTTGGAAGACAGACAGACAGACAGACAGACCTTGGAAGACAGACAGACAGACGGACCTTGGAAGACAGACAGACAGACGGACCTTGGAAGACAGACAGACAGACAGACAGACCTTGGAAGACAGACAGACAGACAGACAGACCTTGGAAGACAGACAGACAGACAGACAGACCTTGGAAGACAGACAGACAGACAGACAGACCTTTGAAGACAGACAGACAGACAGACCTTGGAAGACAAACAGACAGACAGACAGACAGACAGACAGACAGACAGACAGACAGACAGACCTTGGAAGACAGACAGACAGACCTTGGAAGACAGACAGACAGACAGACCTTGGAAGACAGACAGACAGACAGACAGACCTTGGAAGACAGACAGACAGACAGACGGACCTTGGAAGACAGACAGACAGACAGACAGACGGACGGACCTTGGAAGACAGACAGACAGACAGACAGACAGACGGACGGACCTTGGAAGACAGACAGACGGACGGACCTTGGAAGACAGACAGACGGACAGACGGACCTTGGAAGACAGACGGACAGACGGACCTTGGAAGACAGACAGACAGACAGACAGACCTTGGAAGACAGACAGACAGACAGACAGACCTTTGAAGACAAACAGACAGACAGACACACAGACAGACAGACGTACCTTGGAAGACAGACAGACAGACAGACAGACGTACCTTGGAAGACAGACAGACAGACAGACAGACAGACAGACAGACAGACAGACCTTGGAAGACAGACAGACAGACAGACAGACCTTGGAAAACAGACAGACAGACAGACCTTGGAAGACAGACAGACAGACAGACGGACCTTGGAAGACAGACAGACAGACAGACGGACCTTGGAAGACAAACAGACAGACAGACAGACAGACAGACAGACAGACAGACAGACAGACCTTGGAAGACAGACAGACAGACAGACAGACAGACCTTGGAAGACAGACAGACAGACAGACAGACCTTGGAAGACAGACAGACAGACAGACAGACCTTGGAAGACAGACAGACAGACAGACAGACCTTGGAAGACAGACAGACAGACAGACAGACCTTGGAAGACAAACAGACAGACAGACAGACAGACAGACAGACAGACAGACCTTGGAAGACAGACAGACAGACAGACCTTGGAAGACAGACAGACAGACAGACCTTGGAAGACAGACAGACAGACAGACGGACCTTGGAAGACAGACAGACAGACGGACGGACCTTGGAAGACAGACAGACAGACAGACAGACAGACGGACGGACCTTGGAAGACAGACAGACAGACAGACAGACAGACGGACGGACCTTGGAAGACAGACAGACGGACGGACCTTGGAAGACAATCAGACAGACAGACCTTGGAAGACAAACAGACAGACAGACAGACGGACCTTGGAAGACAGACAGACAGACAGACGGACCTTGGAAGACAGACAGACAGACAGACAGACGGACGGACCTTGGAAGACAGACAGACAGACAGACAGACAGACGGACGGACCTTGGAAGACAGACAGACGGACGGACCTTGGAAGACAAACAGACAGACAGACCTTGGAAGACAAACAGACAGACAGACAGACGGACCTTGGAAGACAGACAGACAGACAGACGGACCTTGGAAGACAGACAGACAGACAGACAGACGGACCTTGGAAGACAGACAGACGGACGGACCTTGAAAGACAGACAAACAGACAGACGGACGGACCTTGGAAGACAGACAGACGGACGGACCTTGGAAGACAGACAGACGGACGGACCTTGGAAGACAGACAGACGGACGGACCTTGGAAGACAGACAGACGGACCTTGGAAGACAGACAGACAGACAGACAGACAGACAGACAGACAGACAGACAGATGGACGGACCTTGGAAGACAGACAGACAGACCTGGGAAGACAGACAGACAGACAGACCTGGGAAGACAGACAGACGGACCTTGGAAGACAGACAGACAGACAGACGGACCTTGGAAGACAGACAGACAGACAGACGGACCTTGGAAGACAGACAGACAGACAGACAGACGGACGGACCTTGGAAGACAGACAGACAGACAGACAGACGGACGGACCTTGGAAGACAGACAGACGGACGGACCTTGGAAGACAAACAGACAGACAGACCTTGGAAGACAAACAGACAGACAGACAGACGGACCTTGGAAGACAGACAGACAGACAGACGGACCTTGGAAGACAGACAGACAGACAGACAGACGGACCTTGGAAGACAGACAGACGGACGGACCTTGAAAGACAGACAAACAGACAGACGGACGGACCTTGGAAGACAGACAGACGGACGGACCTTGGAAGACAGACAGACGGACGGACCTTGGAAGACAGACAGACGGACGGACCTTGGAAGACAGACAGACGGACCTTGGAAGACAGACAGACAGACAGACAGACAGACAGACAGACAGACGGACGGACCTTGGAAGACAGACGGACCTTGGAAGACAGACGGACCTTGGAAGACAGACAGACAGACGGACCTTGGAAGACAGACAGACAGACGGACCTTGGAAGACAGACAGACAGACGGACCTTGGAAGACAGACAGACAGACAGACCTTGGAAGACAGACAGACAGACAGACCTTGGAAGACAGACAGACCTTGGAAGACAGACAGACGGACCTTGGAAGACAGACAGACGGACCTTGGAAGACAGACAGACTGACAGACGGACCTTGGAAGACAGACAGACTGACAGACGGACCTTGGAAGACAGACAGACTGACAGACGGACCTTGGAAGACAGACAGACAGACAGACGGACCTTGGAAGACAGACAGACAGACAGACGGACCTTGGAAGACAGACAGACAGACAGACCTTGGAAGACAGACAGACAGACAGACCTTGGAAGACAGACAGACGGACCTTGGAAGACAGACAGACGGACCTTGGAAGACAGACGGACCTTGTAAGACAGACAGACCTTGGAAGACAGACAGACCTTGGAAGACAGACAGACCTTAGAAGACAGACAGACGGACCTTGGAAGACAGACAGACAGACAGACCTTGGAAGACAGACGGACCTTGGAAGACAGACGGACCTTGGAAGACAGACAGACCTTGGAAGACAGACAGACCTTGGAAGACAGACAGACAGACAGACCTTGGAAGACAGACAGACAGACAGACAGACCTTGGAAGACAGACAGACAGACAGACAGACAGACAGACAGACAGACAGACAGACAGACAGACAGACAGACAGACAGACAGACCTTGGAAGACAGACAGACAGACAGACAGACCTTGGAAGACAGACAGACAGATAGACAGACCTTGGAAGACAGACAGACAGATAGACAGACCTTGGAAGACAGACAGACAGATAGACAGACCTTGGAAGACAGACAGACAGATAGACAGACCTTCGAAGACAGACAGACAGACAGACAGACCTTGGAAGACTGACAGACCTTGGAAGACAGACAGACAGACAGACAGACCTTTGAAGACAGACAGACGGACCTTGGAAGACAGACAGACAGACAGACGGACCTTGGAAGACAGACAGACAGACAGACGGACCTTGGAAGACAGACAGACAGACAGACCTTGGAAGACAGACAGACAGACAGACAGACAGACCTTGGAAGACAGACAGACAGACAGACAGACAGACAGACAGACAGACAGACTTTGGAAGACAGACAGACAGACAGACCTTGGAAGACTCTACCTTTTCCTCTACATCTTCCTCTGCATCTTCCTCTACCTCTACCCCTTCCTCTACCTTTTCCTCTACCTCTTCTTCCTCTTCCACCTCTACCTCTTCCTCTACCTCTACCTCTCACTGCCTCCATGTTTGCAAAGTTCTCACAAAAGAGATGATCTTACCTGAGGTCTATTTGTAGTGCTGAGGCTCAGACTAATTGGGGTTCAATTACTGTAGAATTGTTTTCGTGTGTGTGTGTGTGTGTGTGTGTGTGTGTGGGTGTGGGTGTGGGTGTGTGTGGGTGTGGGTGTTGCCAATTTCAGGTATGTTTTGCATTCTGAATAGAAGTGTTTTCCCAATGATTGTAAGAGATTTCATTCTTGAACGAAGTGTCTAATGTAAGAAACAGGATGTAGTGTTTAGCAAAGTGTGTTTGTGCTCTCGCTGCCTTTTGTTTAAGGCATTCACTTCCAGTGTGTAAGGGTTCTACACCTTTCAGTGTGTAAGGGTTCTACACCTTTCAGTGTGTAAGGGTTCTACACCTTTCAGTGTGTAAGGGTTCTACACCTTCCAAGATATGGCTCCTCTGTTGTGATATCCAGGTAGGACCTCCTGACTGACAGACCAGTAGATTAGTGAGAACCTCAGGAGATGGCTCCTCTGTTGTGATATCCAGGTAGGACCTCCTGACTGACATACCAGTAGATTAGTGAGAACCTCAGGAGATGGCTCCTCTGTTGTGATATCCAGGTAGGACCTCCTGACTGACATACCAGTAGATTAGTGAGAACCTCAGGAGATGGCTCCTCTGTTGTGATATCCAGGTAGGACCTCCTGACTGACATACCAGTAGATTAGTGAGAACCTCAGGAGATGGCTCCTCTGTTGTGATATCCAGGTAGGACCTCCTGCGTCACTTCATCTTACTGCTGTTATTCTGTTTTGTTGAGAGGTAGGAATGGATGGGCTACAGTTGTTTCTGCTCACACACACACATACACACACACACACATACGGGTACACACACACACACATACACACATACAGGCGCACACACACACACTTAGGAAGCAGCAGACGTGAGGAACATTGATTCTTCACCAGCCTCCTCATACAGCCCTCCATGTTGAGTTGCAGTCGCAAAGCACCACACACACACACACACACAAATGGACTTGTATTCTGTCAGAGAGAAGATGGGTTCTTCTGAGTAAATTGTCTGTTACTTTGTAGGGTAATAAAGGTCCCAGCCACCACCTTCCGGAGACACCTGAAACCCCACCTCTTTAAGGAATACCTAGGATAGGATAAAGTAATCCTTCTAACCACCCCTTAAAAGATATAGATGCACTATTGTAATGTGGTTATTCCACTGGATATTATAAGGTGAATGCACCAATTTGTAAGTCGCTCTGGATAAGAGCGTCTGCTAAATGACTTAAATGTAAATGTAAATGTGCTGTCCTGGCCTGTGTCCTAGATGGCTCCCTGTATAGTGGCAGCAAATATCAAGACCGGTCTACATCATCACACCAAACGCTGATTAACTGTGCTCTAGTGCAGTGTGTTGGGTCTGAGTCCTGCTTGTGCTACTGTAATGTCTGTTACAACAGACTGACAAGGTTGTTCAGCCTTCAATATATAGTTTGGGGGAATGTTTGTTGAAATCGCTGCAGTTTTTTTTCTTTCGGCTGTTTAGAAATATGAGACAGACATACTGTAGGTTACATCACCATGGTTACATCACCATGGTTACATCATCGTCATCATGGTTACATCATCATGGTTACATCATCATGGTTACATCATCATCATGGTTACATCATCGTCATGGTTACATCATCATCATCATGGTTACATCGTCATCATGGTTACATCGTCATGGTTACATCATCATCATGGTTACATTATCATCATGGTTACAACATCATCATGGTTACACCATCATCATCATGGTTACATCATCATGGTTACATCATCATCGTGGTTACACCGTCATCGTGGTTACATCATCATGGTTACATCGTCATCATGGTTACATCGTCATCATGGTTACATCACCATGGTTACGCCGTCATGGTTCAGAGGAGGCTGAGTAAAGAGGAAATGTAAAGGGAGGGGAGGGGGACCACTATATATGGAATAGTGTGTTCTTTGGAATGGAGCCCTGCTTTCCGTTTGACCAATGACTGCCTCCGTCGTTTACTGCCCCTCTCCTGAGGCCCATTGTCGTGTCATTCATCAGCCGCCATCACCTCATGTTTCAGCATGATAATACACAGCCCCATGTCACAAGGATCTGTACACAATTCCTGGAAGCTGAAAATGTCCCAGTTCTTCCATGGCCTGCATACTCACCAGACATGTCACCCATTGAGCATGTTTGGGATGCTCTGGATCAACGTGTACGACAGCGTGTTCCAGTTCCCGCTAATTTCCAGCAACTTCGCACAGCCATTGAAGAGGAGTGGAACAACATTCCACAGGCCACAATCAACATCTTGATCAACTCTATGTAAAGGAGATGTGTCGCGCTGCATGAGGCAAACGGTGGTCACACCAGATACTGACTGGTTTTCTGATCCACACCCCTACTTTTTTTTTTTAAGGTATCTGTGACCAACAGATGCATATCTGTATTCCCAGTCATGTGAAATCCATAGATCATAGACCAGAGCATCCATCTTCCTCCTTGTTTTAAATGTCATCATCGGGCCAGATCATCCATCTTCCTCCTTGTTTAAAATGCCATCATCTGGCCAGATCATCCATCTTCCTCCTTGTTTAAAATGCCATCATCTGGCCAGAGCATCCATCTTCCTCCTTGTTTTAAATGTCATCATCTGGCCAGAGCATCCATCTTCCTCCTTGTTTTAAATGTCATCATCTGGCCAGAGCATCCATCTTCCTCCTTGTTTTAAATGCCATCATCTGGCCAGATCATCCATCTTCCTCCTTGTTTTAAATGCCATCATCTGGCCAGATCATCCATCTTCCTCCTTGTTTTAAATGCCATCATCTGGCCAGATCATCCATCTTCCTCCTTGTTTTAAATGCCATCATCTGGCCAGAGCATCCATCTTCCTCCTTGTTTAAAATGCCATCATCGGGCCAGAGCATCCATCTTCCTCCTTGTTTTAAATGCCTTCATCTAGCCAGATCAGCCATCTTCCTCCTTGTTTTAAAATGCCATCATCTGGCCAGATCAGCCATCTGCCTCCTTGTTTAAAATGCCATCATCTGGCCAGAGCATCCATCTTCCTCCTTGTTTTAAATGCCTTCATCTAGCCAGATCAGCCATCTTCCTCCTTGTTTAAAATGCCATCATCTGGCCAGAGCATCCATCTTCCTCCTTGTTTAAAATGCCATCATCTGGCCAGAGCATCCATCTTCCTCCTTGTTTTAAATGCCATCATCTGGCCAGATCATCCATCTTCCTCCTTGTTTAGTTTTTTTTGCCATCATGTTTGCAGCTTTCGGTATTATTAAGGAATTGTGAATTAACCCGTGTCAGCAGTTTTCTGGGGCGCCTCTCGGCTCTGCCTCAGCAGTGAATCTCATTACATTTACAAGGATGGAGAACAGAATGAATTGGAGGGCTGCGATAGTTAGGACAGGAGCTGGGCAGGGGGCGGGATAAATCAGAACTCAGTCTGACACCTTTATGGGGCTGGAGAGAAAGGGAGAAGGGCTTTACCCTAATGACAGGAGATAGAAACCTAGAGGTACCTACACCACCTCCTCCTCTTCCTCCCCCACCTCCTCCACCTCTTCCTTCTCCTCCCCCACCTCTTCCTCCTCCTCCTCTGCCTCCCCCACCTCTTCCTTCTCCCTCTCCTCTTCCTCCTCCTCCTCTGCCTCCCTCTCCTCTTCCTCGTCTTCCCCCACTTCCTCCTCCTCGTCCTCCCCCACCTCTTCACGCACAAGCGAGTGTGAGAGAGACCATATTAGAGACTAATATTTCCCTCAGATTACACAGATCCACAAAGAATATTGAAAACAAATCCAATTTTGATGAACTCCCATATCTACTGGGTGAAATACCACAGTGTGCCATCACAGCAGCAAGATGTGGGACCTGTTGCCACAAGAAAAGGTCAACCAGTGAAGAACAAACACCATTGTAAATTCAACCCATATTTATGTTTATTTATTTTCCCTTTTGTACTGTAACTATTTGCCCATCATTATAACACTACATATGACATTTCACTTGCTTTGGCAATGTAAACATACAGTACCAGTCAAAAGTATGGACACTCCTACACATTCAATGGTTTTTCTTTATTTTTACTATTTTCTACATTGTAGAATAATAGTGAAGACATCACAACTATGAAATAACACATATGGAATCATGTAGTAACCAAAAAAGTGTTAAACAAATCTAAATATATTTTAAATTATTCAAAGTAGCCTCCCTTTGCTTTGATGACAGCTTTGCACACTCTTGGCATTCTCTCAACCAGCTTCATGAGGAATGCTTTTCCAACAGTTTTGAAGGAGTTCCCACATATGCTTAGCACTTGTTGGCTGTTTCTCTTTCACTCTGTGGTCCAACTCATCCCAAACCATCTCAATTGGGTTGAGGTCGGGTGATTGTGGAGGCCAAGTCATCACTCTCCATCTGGGTAAAATAGCCCTTACACAGCTTGGAGGTGTGTTTTGGGTCACTGTCCTGTTTAAAAACAAATGATAGGCGCAAACCAAGTGCAAACCAGATGGGATGGTGTATTGTTGCAGAATGCTGTGGTAGCCATGCTGGTTAAGTGTGCCTTGAATTCTAAATAAATCACAGACGGTGTCACCAGCAAATCACCATCACACCTCCTCCTCCATGCTTCATGGTGGGAACCACACATGCGGAGATCATCCATTCACCTACTCTGCGTCTCACAGCGGTTGGAACCAAAAATCTCAAATTTGGACTCATCAGACCAAAGGTTCAGATTTCCAGCGTTCTAATGTCCATTGCTCGTGTTTCTTGGCCAAAGCAAGTCTCTTCTTTTTATTGGTGTCCTTTAGTAGTGGTTTCTTTGCAGCATTTCGACCATGAAGGCCTGATTCACGTAGTCTTCTCTGAACAGTTGATGTTGAGATGTTTGTTACTTGAACTCTGTGAAGCATTTATTTGGGCTGCAATTTCTGAGGCTGGTAACTCTAATGAACTTATCCTCTGCAGCAGAGGTAACTCTGCGTCTTCCATTCCTGTGGCGGTCCTCATGAGAGCCAGTATCATCATAGCACTTGAGGGTTTTTGCGACTGCACTTGATGAAACGTTCAAAGTTCTTGAAATTTTCCGGATTGATTGACCTTCATGTCTTAAAGTAATGATGGGCTGTCGTTTCTCTTTGCTTATTTGTGCTGTTCTTGCCATAATATGGACTTGGACTTTTACCAAATAGGGCTGTATTCTGTATACTACCCCTATCTTGTCACAACACAACTGATTGGCTCAAATGCATTAAGAAGGAAATGCATTTCACAAATTAACTTTTAGCAAGGCACACCTGTTAATTGAAATCCATTCCAGGTGACTACATCCTGAAGCTGGTTGAGCTGGTCACCTCACTCCAACTCTACCCCCATTCCTCTCTCCTCTCTCTCCTCTTTTCTCTCCTCTCCCTCCTCTCTCTCCTCTCTGTCCTCCCTCTCTCCTCTCTCTCTCCCTCTCTCCTCTCTTTTCTCTCCTCTCTCTCTCCTCTCCCTCCTCTCTCTCTCCTTTTCTCTTCTCTCCCTCCTCTTTCTCTTCCATTACAATAACCTCTCCAGATGTCTTGTTCCTCTCAAGCAAAACACAAGCGACTCTCGATGGGGCTAGTGTCTGGACAGTAGGCCTAGTTCTCCCCAGCTTGAACTCTCACCCCTTGCCCCCTACGCCACCCCTGTCCCCAAGGCCCCTCCCTTGTATAAAAGGCATGGTGACCTCTTGATCTGGGGGGTTGAAATAGAGGACACCACTGGGTCACTTCTCATGTTCTCTTTATTGAAAAAATATTCACTTATAACACACAGATCTTAGAACACACACACACAGATCTTAGAACACACACACACAGATCTTAGAACACACACACACAGATCTTAGAACACACACACACAGATCTTAGAACACACACACACAGATCTTAGAACACACACACACAGATCTTAGAACACACACACACAGATCTTAGAACACACACTGATCTTAGAACACACTGATCTTAGAACACACTGATCTTAGAACACACACACTGATCTTAGAACACACACACAGATCTTAGAACACACACACAGATCTTAGAACACACACAGATCTTAGAACACACACTGATCTTAGAACACACACTGATCTTAGAACACACACTGATCTTAGAACACACAGATGTTAGAACACACACTGATCTTAGAACACACACAGATCTTAGAACACACACTGATCTTAGAACACACACAGATGTTAGAACACACAGATGTTAGAACACACAGATCTTAGAACACACACTGATCTTAGAACACACACAGATGTTAGAACACACAGATGTTAGAACACACAGATGTTAGAACACACACTGATCTTAGAACACACAGATGTTAGAACACAGAGATCTGCTATAGGATTGAGTCTGTGTGCTGTAGATATCAGCATTGACCTGAAGCCTCAGCTGTGTTTTCAGTCAGTACACATTCCCATGATTCAGGCTTTTCACAGAGCTCCCCCCTTGGTGAGAGAGTATGCCACCCCCGAGATGGAGAACGTGTGTGTGTGTGTGGTGAACTTTGAGCAGAGATATTTGTAGGAAACAGAGAGAAGCTCAGTCACTGATACACACACACACACACACACACACACACACACACACACACACACACACACACACACACACACACACACACACACACACACCACACACACTGTGTGATCCAGTAATGAATCTTGGGTTTCCTCCATTATTCACCTTGTTGTGTCAGTTACCCCACCCTCATTATTCACCTTGTTGTCTCTCTCTCTCACTCTTTCTCACACACACATTCACCACTGCTGTTACTATTTATTATTGTCCCCCACGGTGAAATCAGGGAGGGGATTGTGGATCTGTCTCTGTACGTTTGTACATTAGTGACACGCAATATCTCAGACAGCACTGTCCCGATTTTGACAGAAAAACTCTGGTGAATGATGTGTCTTGTCATAGAAACCCAGCATGTATAAAATGACCCTGATTGGCCCAAGGCAGGAGCTATACTACTGAACTGAAATGTGTTAGTCTCACACAATATCTCAATGTAGCTGCATCCTGTTTCCTGTTGACTTGGTACTAGGTATTTAAACTGCTATACCACATTCCTAATCAAACCGTATATCCTGTTATCTACATCCTGTTATCTACATCCTGCTCTAGTATTAATCCTCATACTGTATATCCTGTTATCTACATCCTGTTATTTACATCCTGTTCTAGTATTAGTCCTCATACTGTATATCCTGTTATCTACATCCTGCTCTAGTATTAGTCCTCATACTGTATATCCTGTTATCTACATCCTGTTCTAGTATTAGTCCTCATACTGTATATCCTGTTATCTACATCCTGGTCTAGTATTACTCCTCATACTGTATATCCTGTTATCTACATCCTGTTCTAGTATTAGTCCTCATACTGTATATCCTGTTATCTACATCCTGTTATCTACATCCTGTTCTAGTATTACTCCTCATACTGTATATCCTGTTATCTACATCCTGGTCTAGTATTAGTCCTCATACTGTATATCCTGTTATCTACATCCTGTTCTAGTATTAGTCCTCATACTGTATATCCTGTTATCTACATCCTGTTATCTACATCCTGTTCTAGTATTAGTCCTCATACTGTATATCCTGTTATCTACATCCTGTTCTAGTATTAGTCCTTATACTGTATATCCTGTTATCTGCATCCTGTTATCTATATCCTGTTATCTACATCCTGCTCTAGTATTAGTCCTCATACTGTATATCCTGTTATTTACATCCTGTTATCTACATCCTGCTCTAGTATTAGTCCTCATACTGTATATCCTGTTATCTACATCCTGTTCTAGTATTAGTCCTCATACTGTATATCCTGTTATCTACATCCTGTTATCTACATCCTGCTCTAGTATTAGTCCTCATACTGTATATCCTGTTATCTACATCCTGCTCTAGTATTAGTCCTCATACTGTATATCCTGTTATCTACATCCTGTTATCTACATCCTGCTCTAGTATTAGTCCTCATACTGTATATCCTGTTATCTACATCCTGCTCTAGTATTAGTCCTCATACTGTATATCCTGTTATCTACATCCTGCTCTAGTATTAGTCCTCATACTGTATATCCTGTTATCTACATCCTTGTTAATTTGGGACTTTTCTATTGAGTGTTTGATTCTTGATTGTTATTGTTATTGATATTGTTATTGTTATTGTCATTGTTATTGTTATTCTTAATGTTATTGTTATTCTTAATGTTATTGTTATTTATATTGTTATTGTTATTGATATCGTTATTGTTATTTATATTGTTATTGCTATTGTTATTGCTATTGTTAATGTTAATGATATTGTTATTGTTATTGATATTGTTATTGATATTATTATTGTTATTGATATTGATATTGCTATTGTTATTGTTATTGCGTTGCGTTGTTGAGGAGAGTTAGCGAGCAGGCATTTCCACTGTACCGTGTTCACGTGACCAATAAACTGTGATTTGATGATGGTGTTTGGTGAGGGAGGGAGAGGCCTGGGAAGCACAGGGTCAGTTAAAGAGAAGGGTCTCTGATAATAAAAAACACTCCTATAAAGACACTTACTGGCTCTAACAGTCTTCTGCCAGTCCAAAATAAAGCTGCTTTAAAAACATTCTCAAGCTGGAAAATGGTGTGTGTGTGTGGGGTGGGGTGGGGGGGGCATGGTGTGTGTGTGGGGTCATGGTGTGTGTGAGTGTGTGTGTGTGTGTGTGTGTGTGTGTGTGTGTGTGTGTATTTTTGTGTGTGTGTGTGGGCATGGTGTGTGTGTGTGTGTGTACCGCCCACTGCTCACCTCTTGTGTGTATACCTCTGTGTTTCTCTCTCAGTGATCTGGTCTTTCTCAACACATTGTTTGGCTTGGTGTTCTCCCAATGTGAGTTAGTACAGGACAGAACCCAGTTGGCTGTCTCACTGTTGGACAGGAGTGAGCTGTACACTGTGCGGTGTGTGTGTGTGTGTGTGTGTGTGTGTGTGTGTGTGTGTGTGTGTGTGTGTGTGTGTGTGTGTGTGTGTGTGTGTGTGTGTGTGTGTGTGTGTGTGTGTATCAGTGACTGAGCTTCTCTCTGTTTCCTACAAATATCTCTGCTCAAAGTACTGAAGGAGTGGAACCACCATTTCTCTGCTGGACCAGGAAGCTGTGAATCAGCTGGCTCTTTGTGGACCAGGAAGTTGTGAATCAGCTGGCTCTTTGTGGACCAGGAAGCTGTGAATCAGCTGGCTCTTTGTGGACCAGGAAGCTGTGAATCAGCTGGCTCTTTGTGGACCAGGAAGCTGTGAATCAGCTGGCTCTTTGTGGACCAGGAAGCTGTGAATCAGCTGGCTCTTTGTGGATAAGGAAGCTGTGAATCAGCTGGCTCTTTGTAGACCAGGAAGCTGTGAATCAGCTGGCTCTTTGTGTTCACCAGGAAGCTGTGAATCAGCTGGCTCTTTGTGGATAAGGAAGCTGTGAATCAGCTGGCTCTTTGTAGACCAGGAAGCTGTGAATCAGCTGGCTCTTTGTGTTCACCAGGAAGCTGTGAATCAGCTGGCTCTTTGTGTTGACCACTTTTCCAACAATCTACACAAAAACTTAGTGTGTATGAAATCTTGGTCTGTTTCTCTGTTTGTCTACAGGCTCTCCCATGGTTGGCTGGTCTATAGTGTTATATAGTCTGTCTGGTCCATAGTTCCTGGTAGGTTCTGGTCGGTATTGTTATATAGTCTGTCTGGTCCATAGTTCCTGGTAAGTTCTGGTGTGTACTGTTATATAGTCTGTCTGGTCCATAGTTCCTGGTAGGTTCTGGTCTGTATTGTTATATAGTCTGTCTGGTCCATAGTTCCTGGTAGGTTCTGGTCTGTACTGTTATATAGTCTGTCTGGTCCATAGTTCCTGGTAGGTTCTGGTCTGTACTGTTTTATAGTCTGTCTGGTCCATAGTTCCTGGTAGGTTCTGGTCTGTACTGTTTTATAGTCAGTCTGGTCCATAGTTCCTGGTAGGTTCTGGTCTGTACTGTTTTATAGTCTGTCTGGTCCATAGTTCCTGGTAGGTTCTGGTCTGTATTGTTATATAGTCTGTCTGGTCCATAGTTCCTGGTAGGTTCTGGTCTGTACTGTTATATAGTCTGTCTGGTCCATAGTTCCTGGTAGGTTCTGGTGTGTACTGTTATATAGTCTGTCTGGTCCATAGTTCCTGGTAGGTTCTGGTCTGTACTGTTATATAGTCTGTCTGGTCCATAGTTCCTGGTAGGTTCTGGTGTGTACTGTCCTTAGTTAATCTATCAGTTATTTAACTGTGCTCTCCTGGTCTCTCATGCTCTCTCTAACTGGCTCTCACAGATGATCTTGGGAAAGAACGGTGTGTATTCAGGGAAGTTAAAGAACAGCTTTTTATTGATTGGCTGTAAAGGGAAAATGTAGCGCTGCTTACTATAGAAAATGACTTTTTACCGTAGTTTTACAATGTTACTTTAAGCTTGGTGGTTTAGAAACAACCCAAACATTACTCAATATGTTGTTTCCCTACAAGATCAGTTTGTTGTCCCCACAACTCTGTGTATTTGCATATTGACAGAGAGTAGGGCGTTCAACTCACTGCTCTAGAATGTAGGGAAATGCGGGTCAATTCAACAGGGTTGCTACTAAATGGATGTCTCAACCATTTAGCCTATTGTCCTTATGAATCACATTACAATGACTTATTAGCTTGTTCTCTACAATATTACAAGTGTTTAATGCTTGTACCTAACAGTGTTGATTAAATATGAACATTAGTTTGTTGTGACCGTTGTTAGTTTAGTCTGCTCAGCTCTTGGTTGTATCTCTTCCATATTTGGGTATTGGGAGGTGGTAACATTTAGGAGGTGTTTTGGGAGCTTCGGACCAATCAAAATCGACTTGATACCTCGTCAATTTCATCTTCAGATCAATGGTTTTTCTCTAACCAATCAATGTTGAGAGGGGCCGTTTCTATAGCAATTTTAAAGGGGAAGACTCAGAAATTCACAATGAAACCTTGAACAGATATTTTTCGGGGAGGGTAGATATTGAAATTCTATCAGGTAGATTTGTTAATTTATATATACAGTGCATTCAGAAAGTATTCAGACCCCTTGACATTTTCCACATTTTGTTACATTACAGACTTATCCTAAAATGTATTAAATTGTATTTTTTCCCTCATCAATCTACACACAATACCCTGTAATGACAAAGCAAAACAGGTTTTTATAAATGTTAGCAAATGTATTAAAAATCAAAATCAAATATTTTACAGAAGTATTCAGAGTCTTTACTAAGTACTTTGTTGACACACCTTTGGCGCTCTGGAGCAGGTTTTCATCAAGGATCTCTCTGTACTTTGTTCCATCCATCTTTCCCTCGATCCTGACTAGTCTCCCAGTCCCTGCCACTGAAAAACATCCCCACAGCATGATTCTGCCACCACCATGCTTCACCGTAGGGATGGTGCCAGGTTTCCTCCAGACGTGACATTTGGCATTCAGACCAAGTTCAATCTTGGTTTCATCAGACCAGAGAATCTTTCTGATGGTCTGAGAGTCCTTTAGATGCCTTTTGGCAAACACATGACAGCCCGCTTGGAGTTTTTTACTGAGGAGTGGGTTCTGTCTTGCAACTCTACTATAAAGGCCTAATTGGTGGAGTGCTGCAGAGATGGTTGTCATTCTGGAAGGTTCTCCCATCTCCACAGAGGAACTCTAGAGCTCTGTCAGAGTGACCATCGGTTTCTTGGTCTAAGGTCCTTCTCCCCCGATTGCTCAGTTTGGCTGGGCGGCCAGCTCTAGGAAGAGTCTTGATGGTTCCAAACATCTTCCATTTAAGAATGATGGAGGCCACTGTTCTTGGGAACCTTCAATGCTGCAGAAATGTTTTGGTACCCATCCCCAGATCTGTGCCTTGACACAATCCTGTCTCGGAGCTCTACAGACAATTCCTTCGACCTCAAGGCTTGGTTTTTGCTCTGACATGCTCTGTCAACTATGGGACCTTATATAGACAGGTGGGTGCCTTTCCAAATCATGTCCAATCAATTGAATTTACCACAGGTGGACTCCAATCAAGTTGTATAAACATCTCAAGGATGATCAAGGGAAACAGGATGCACCTGAGCTCAATTTGGAGTCTCATAGCAAAGGGTCTGAATACTTCCGTTGTCAGCGATTTCTAGGAGTGGTGGTAGGAGTCAGGCGCAGAGAGCAGAGGTAAGGAAAAATGTGTTTATTCCTTAATACAAAAAAACGGTCGACGCCAACAACCGGCGTGAATAGCGAAGTGCCCAAATAACAACGGGTCCACATTACGCATACAAAACAACACAAGCAGATCGCCAGCACATCCAACAACAAAAACACTCTGACGAAAATAATCCCGCACAAACCTGGGCGGGCTAAACAGGCTTAAATAACCATAAATCAAGAGACACAAATGGGGAACAGGTGCAAACAATAAGACATACCAAACGAAAAGGAAAAAGGGATCAGCGGCGGCTAGTAGGCCGGTGACGACGACCGCCGAGCGCCGCCCGAGCAGGCAGGGGAGCCACCTTCGGTGGGATTCGTGACATACGTAAAGAAGGTATTTCCGTTTTTTTTTTTAAAACAAATTTGCAAAAAAAAAAAAACGTCTGAAAAATGGTGTATTGTGTGGAACAACATGGTTCTAATGGTCTCCAGAGGAACAACATGGTTTTCTTTATGAATACAATCAGTTACAGAAACACACAGCATTTCTTTATGAATACCATCCGTTACAGAGACACAGCTTTTCTTTGTGGATACCATCAGTTACAGAAACACACAGCTTTTCTTTATGAATGCCATCAGTTACAGAGACACACAGCTTTTCTTTATGAATACCATCAGTTACAGAGACACACAGCTTTTCTTTATGAATACCATCAGTTACAGAAACACAGCTTTTCTTTATGGATACCATCAGTTACAGAAACACACAGCTTTTCTTTATGAATACCATCAGTTACAGAGACACACAGCTTTTCTTTATGAATACCATCAGTTACAGAAACACACAGCTTTTCTTTATGAATACCATCAGTTACAGAGACACACAGCTTTTCTTTATGAATACCATCAGTTACAGAAACACAGCTTTTATTTATGGATACCATCAGTTACAGAGACACACAGCTTTTATTTATGAATGCCATCAGTTACAGAGACACACAGCTTTTCTTTATGGATATCATCAGTTACAGAGACACACAGCTTTTCTTTATGAATACCATCAGTTACAAAAACACACAGCTTTTCTTTATGAATACCATCCGTTACAGAAACACACAGCTTTTCTTTATGAATACCATCAGTTACAGAAACACAGCTTTTCTTTATGGATACCATCAGTTACAGAGACACAACTTTTCTTTATGGATACCATCAGTTACAGAGACACACAGCTTTTCTTTATGAATACCATCCGTTACAGAAACACACAGCTTTTCTTTATGAATACCATCAGTTACAGAAACACACAGCTTTTCTTCATGAATACCATCAGTTACAGAAACACACAGCTTTTCTTTATGAATACCATCAGTTACAGAAACACACAGCTTTTCTTTATGAATACCATCAGTTACAGAGACACACAGCTTTTCTTTATGAATACCATCAGTTACAGAGACACACAGCTTTTCTTTATGGATACCATCAGTTACAGAGACACACAGCTTTTCTTTATGGATACCATCAGTTACAGAAACACACAGCTTTTCTTTATGAATACCATCAGTTACAGAGACACAACTTTTCTTTATGGATACCATCAGTTACAGAGAGCCACAGCTTTTCTTTATGAATACCATCAGTTACAGAGAGCCACAGCTTTTCTTTATGGATACCATCCGTTACAGAAACACACAGCTTTTCTTTATGAATACCATCAGTTACAGAAACACACAGCTTTTCTTCATGAATACCATCAGTTACAGAAACACACAGCTTTTCTTTATGAATACCATCAGTTACAGAAACACACAGCTTTTCTTTATGAATACCATCAGTTACAGAGACACACAGCTTTTCTTTATGAATACCATCAGTTACAGAGACACACAGCTTTTCTTTATGGATACCATCAGTTACAGAGACACACAGCTTTTCTTTATGGATACCATCAGTTACAGAAACACACAGCTTTTCTTTATGAATACCATCAGTTACAGAGACACAACTTTTCTTTATGGATACCATCAGTTACAGAGAGCCACAGCTTTTCTTTATGAATACCATCAGTTACAGAAACACAGCTTTTCTTTATGGATACCATCAGTTACAGAGACACAACTTTTCTTTATGAATACCATCAGTTACAGAGAGCCACAGCTTTTCTTTATGGATACCATCAGTTACAGAGAGCCACAGCTTTTCTTTATGAATACCATCAGTTACAGAGAGCCACAGCTTTTCTTTATGAATACCATCAGTTACAGAGAGCCACAGCTTTTCTTTATGAATACCATCAGTTACAGAGAGCCACAGCTTTTCTTTATGAATACCATCAGTTACAGAGAGCCACAGCTTTTCTTTATGAATACCATCAGTTACAGAGAGCCACAGCTTTTCTTTATGAATACCATCAGTTACAGAGAGCCACAACTTTTCTTTATGAATACCATCAGTTACAGAGAGCCACAGCTTTTCTTTATGAATACCATCAGTTACAGAGAGCCACAGCTTTTCTTTATGAATACCATCAGTTACAGAGAGCCACAGCTTTTCTTTATGAATACCATCAGTTACAGAGAGCCACAGCTTTTCTTTATGAATACCATCAGTTACAGAGACACACAGCTTTTCTTTATGAATACCATCAGTTACAGAGACACACAGCTTTTCTTTATGGATACCATCAGTTACAGAGAGCCACAGCTTTTCTTTATGAATACCATCAGTTACAGAGACACACAGCTTTTCATTATGAATACCATCAGTTACAGAGAGCCACAGCTTTTCTTTATGAATACCATCAGTTACAGAGAGCCACAGCTTTTCTTTATGAATACCATCAGTTACAGAGACACACAGCTTTTCTTTATGAATACCATCAGTTACAGAGACACACAGCTTTTCTTTATGAATACCATCAGTTACAGAGAGCCACAGCTTTTCTTTATGAATACCATCAGTTACAGAGAGCCACAGCTTTTCTTTATGAATACCATCAGTTACAGAGAGCCACAGCTTTTCTTTATGAATACCATCAGTTACAGAGAGCCACAGCTTTTCTTTATGAATACCATCAGTTACAGAGACACACAGCTTTTCTTTATGAATACCATCAGTTACAGAGACACACAGCTTTTCTTTATGGATACCATCAGTTACAGAGAGCCACAGCTTTTCTTTATGAATACCATCAGTTACAGAGACACACAGCTTTTCTTTATGAATACCATCAGTTACAGAGAGCCACAGCTTTTCTTTATGAATACCATCAGTTACAGAGAGCCACAGCTTTTCTTTATGAATACCATCAGTTACAGAGAGCCACAGCTTTTCTTTATGAATACCATCAGTTACAGAGACACACAGCTTTTCTTTATGAATACCATCAGTTACAGAGACACACAGCTTTTCTTTATGAATACCATCAGTTACAGAGAGCCACAGCTTTTCTTTATGAATACCATCAGTTACAGAGACACACAGCTTTTCTTTATGAATACCATCAGTTACAGAGACACACAGCTTTTCTTTATGAATACCATCAGTTACAGAGACACACAGCTTTTCTTTATGAATACCATCAGTTACAGAGACACACAGCTTTTCTTTATGAATACCATCAGTTACAGAGACACACAGCTTTTCTTTATGAATACCATCAGTTACAGAGAGCCACAGCTTTTCTTTATGAATACCATCAGTTACAGAGACACACAGCTTTTCTTTATGAATACCATCAGTTACAGAGAGCCACAGCTTTTCTTTATGAATACCATCAGTTACAGAGACACACAGCTTTTCTTTATGAATACCATCAGTTACAGAGACACACAGCTTTTCTTTATGAATACCATCAGTTACAGAGACACACAGCTTTTCTTTATGAATACCATCAGTTACAGAGAGCCACAGCTTTTCTTTATGAATACCATCAGTTACAGAGACACACAGCTTTTCTTTATGAATACCATCAGTTACAGAGACACACAGCTTTTCTTTATGAATACCATCAGTTACAGAGACACACAGCTTTTCTTTATGAATACCATCAGTTACAGAGAGCCACAGCTTTTCTTTATGAATACCATCCCAGATGAACATCTGATCAGTAGATTGCTGTTCACTTTTGATAGGGATTACTATGGTAACCAGTAAATGGTATACAGCATGGACCAGTTTCTCGGACACAGAAGAAATAAACTTTTTAGTCTCGTTCTAGGCTTAATCTGTGTCCAGGAAACTGGCCACATAGATTTTACCTTGAGACATTTAGACATTTGGGATAATATTTTCCCCGAATAACTGGAAGCTCACCAGATATGAAATGGTATTCAGTAAACAGCATATCTTTCGCCATTTATATATTTCCTCTTGGAATATCTTGATGTCCAACAGTGTGAAAGCAGAACAGAAGTCACCACTTCAGCAACATGATGCCCCAGGCACCACACACACACACACACACACACACACACACACCCGAGGCACAGCAGCCTATTCCACTCCCCCACCACCACAGGAAATAGTTCACTTAGGGTAGTGTCCTAAATGGGACCCTATTCCCTATATAGTGCACTACTTTTGACTATGACTATACCCATAGGGCTCTGATCAGTAGTAGTGCACTGTGTAGGGAATAGGGTGCCATTTGGGTTAAAACTTAGAAACAGACTCCTTAGGCTTAATGTCAGGATATTAATCATTGATTTACTCAATTAGTTCACAAACTATAACTGTGTGTTTCAGGGAGTGGGTTTCTCCCACAAATGATGAGGGGAGGTCGTTCTGTTTGGGAGAGGGTTTCTCCCCCAAATGATGAGGGGAGGTCGTTCTGTTTGGGGGTGTGTGTGTGTTAGACGCTGCACAGCAGGCCGGTGCCATGACCTTTTAAATTATTCATTCTCACCAACAACTGTAGTCCACATACACACACACTTTTATCTCTGTGAGTCAGTCTTCTACACTGTCATTGCTTCTATCTCATCCCCCCCAAAGATCTGCTTTACTCTCCTTTATAAACGTCAATTTATTGTGTTTTAATCAAATCCTTCTGATTCCAGTTGTCTGAGGTCAGGGGTCACCAGCTCATTCCAGTCTTTCGTAATTGTTACCATTAATGGATCTGTGACAGTGAGAGATCCTCTTCTGTGTGTATGTATCACTCCTCCCTCCTATGGCGTAGCAACACATCCTAATAAAGTCTGTAATCAGTCTAGTAATTAGACCCTGACGGACGTCTCTATATCAGCTAAACAAAACAAATTATACTCTTATTAAAGAAGAGCATATTAATCACTTGGAAGGCAGTTATGTTACTCTCTCTCTCTCTCTCTCTCTCTCTCTCTCTCTCTCTCTCTGCCCCCTCTCTCTCTCTCTCTCTCTCTCTCTCTCTGCCCTCTCTCTCTGCCCCCTCTCTCTCTCTCTCTCGCTCTCTCTCTCTCTCTCTCTCCTCCCTCTCTCTCTCTCTCTCTCTCGCTCTCTCTCTCTCTCTCTCTCCTCCCTCCTCTCTCTCTCTCTGCCCCCTCTCTCTCTCTCTCTCTCTCTCTCTCTCTGTCTCTGTTCCAGTGGAGGGAGAGAAGATGGATTAAACTACGGCAACGTTATCTCAGTTGTTCATCATATTACAAGATGTTTTAGTAAATTCATTCAGTTTTCCTTTGTTTTGTTTCACCCTGCAGGTCAAAGTGTTGTGTTATCTAGGTTGAGACAGTCCATACAGCAGCTAGGGGGTGTATGTCTCACCCTGCAGGTCAAAGTGTTGTGTTATCTAGGTTGAGACAGACCATACAGCAGCTAGGGGGTGTATGTCTCACCCTGCAGGTCAAAGTGTTGTGTTATCTAGGTTGAGACAGTCCATACAGCAGCTAGGGGGTGTATGTCTCACCCTGTAGGTCAAAGTGTTGTGTTATCTAGGTCGAGACAGTCCATACAGCAGCTAGGGGGTGTATGTCTCACCCTGCAGGTCAAAGTGTTGTGTTATCTAGGTTGAGACAGACCATACAGCAGCTAGGGGGTGTATGTCTCACCCTGCAGGTCAAAGTGTTGTGTTATCTAGGTTGAGACAGACCATACAGCAGCTAGGGGGTGTATGTCTCACCCTGCAGGTCAAAGTGTTGTGTTATCTAGGTTGAGACAGACCATACAGCAGCTAGATAGACATCTAGATATTATATTTAATGTAGTCTCACATTGCCACGTTTCCAGGTCTTGTTACACAGCTATTTCAGAATGAACACAGTGCTTTTCTTGAGCAGTAGCTCTCCGGAACGGAGTACCAGCACGTGGAATGTTCTACTCTCCTGAACGGAGTCTCAGCACATGGAATGTTCTACTCACCGGAACGGAGTACCAGTACATGGAATGTTCTACTCTCCGGAACGGAGTACCAGCACATGGAATGTTCTACTCTCCGGAACGGAGTACCAGTACATGGAATGTTCTACTCTCCGGAACAGAGTACCAGCACATGGAATGTTCTACTCTCCGGAACGGAGTACCAGCACATGGAATGTTCTACTCTCCGGAACGGAGTACCAGCACATGGAATGTTCTACTCTCCGGAACGGAGTACCAGCACATGGAATGTTCTACTCTCCGGAACGGAGTACCAGTACATGGAATGTTCTACTCTCCGGAACGGAGTACCAGTACATGGAATGTTCTACTCTCCTGAACGGAGTACCAGTACATGGAATGTTCTACTCTCCGGAACGGAGTCTCGGCACATGGAATGTTCTACTCACCGGAACGGAGTCTCGGCACATGGAATTTTCTACTGCTTCCTGTTCCTCTTACAGAACATTAAATCAAAAGTATTGCAGAGTTTCCAGCAGCTGAATATAAACAGTAACGGCACCCAAAATGGGTAGCGGCACTTATTTCAGTCCACGTCAAGCCAGCCAGGAAAGCAAGGTTCTATTCATTGTATAGTACAGTCAAGGAGTTTAAAACAGTTCATGTGGGTGTCACTCAATACTGGGAACAGTCTGTTTTGTTATACTGCTGAAACAGGATGGGAACAGTCTGTTTTGTTATACCGCTGAAACAGGATGGGAACAGTCTGTTTTGTTATACTGCTGAAACTGAGGATGGGAACAGTCTGTTTTGTTATACTGCTGAAACAGGATGGGGACAGTCTGTTTTGTTATACCGCTGAAACAGGATGGGAACAGTCTGTTTTGTTATACCGCTGAAACAGGATGGGAACAGTCTGTTTTGTTATACTGCTGAAACTGAGGATGGGAACAGTCTCTTTTGTTATACTGCTGAAACTGAGGATGGGAACAGTCTGTTTTGTTATACTGCTGAAACAGAATGGGAACAGTCTGTTTTGTTATACTGTTGAAACTAAGAATGGGAACAGTCTGTTTTGTTATACTGCTGAAACAGGATGGGAACAGTCTGTTTTGTTATACTGCTGAAACTGAGGATGGGAACAGTCTCTTTTGTTATACTGCTGAAACTGAGGATGGGAACAGTCTGTTTTGTTATACTGCTGAAACTGAGGATGGGAACAGTCTCTTTTGTTATACTGCTGAAACTGAGGATGGGAACAGTCTCTTTTGTTATACTGCTGAAACTGAGGATGGGAACAGTCTGTTTTGTTATACTGCTGAAACAGAATGGGAACAGTCTGTTCTGTTATACTGCTGAAACAGGATGGGGACAGTCTGTTTTGTTATACCGCTGAAACTGAGGATGGGAACAGTCTGTTTTGTTATACCGCTGAAACTGAGGATGGGAACAGTCTGTTCTGTTATACTGCTGAAACAGGATGGGGACAGTCTGTTTTGTTATACTGCTGAAACAGGATGGGGACAGTCTGTTTTGTTATACCGCTGAAACTGAGGATGGGAACAGTCTGTTTTGTTATACCGCTGAAACTGAGGATGGGAACAGTCTGTTCTGTTATACTGCTGAAACAGGATGGGGACAGTCTGTTTTGTTATACTGCTGAAACAGGATGGGGACAGTCTGTTTTGTTATACTGCTGAAACAGAATGGGGACAGTCTGTTTTGTTATACTGCTGAAACTGAGGATGGGAACAGTCTGTTTTATTATACTGCTGAAGCTGAGGATGGGAACAGTCTGTTTTGTTATCCCGCTGAAACAGGATGGGAAGAGTCTGTTTTGTTATACTGCTGAAACTGAGGATGGGAACAGTCTGTTTTGTTATACTGCTGAAACTGAGGATGGGAACAGTCTGTTTTGTTATACTGCTGAATCTGAGGATGGGAACAGTCTGTTTTGTTATACTGCTGAAACTGAGGATGGGAAGTCTGTTTTGTTATACTGCTGAAACAGAGGATGGGAACAGTCTGTTTTGTTATACTGCTGAAACTGAGGATGGGAACAGTCTGTTTTGTTATACTGCTGAAACAGGATGGGGACAGTCTGTTTTGTTATACCGCTGAAACAGGATGGGGACAGTCTGTTTTGTTATACCGCTGAAACAGGATGGGGACAGTCTGTTTTGTTATACTGCTGAAACTGAGGATGGGAACAGTCTGTTTTGTTATACTGCTGAAACAGGATGGGGACAGTCTGTTTTGTTATACTGCTGAAACAGGATGGGGACAGTCTGTTTTGTTATACTGCTGAAACAGGATGGGGACAGTCTGTTTTGTTATACTGCTGAAACAGAGGATGGGAACAGTCTGTTTTGTTATACTGCTGAAACAGGATGGGAACAGTCTGTTTTGTTATACTGCTGAAACAGGATGGGAACAGTCTGTTTTGTTATACTGCTGAAACAGAGGATGGGAACAGTCTGTTTTGTTATACTGCTGAAACTGATAATGGGGACAGTCTGTTTTGTTATACTGCTGAAACAGGATGGGAACAGTCTGTTTTGTTATGCTGCTGAAACTGAGGATGGTAACAGTCTGTTTTGTTATACTGCTGAAACAGGATGGGGACAGTCTGTTTTGTTATACTGCTGAAACTGAAGATGGGAACAGTCTGTTTTGTTATACCGCTGAAACTTTAAAATGCACATTTAGCTGTTGCTCATTGTTATTCAGAAACATGAAACATGAATTCTTGCCTCCGGAATGAAACAATGTGCTTAACGGCATCTGCCTGAAAACCTGCCGACAGTACCCGAAAACCGCTAGCAAACTTACCAAAACCACTCAGCTCTTTCCTGATTTGATCATCCGTAATAAACGGAGGTAAATTTGCGACTACCACCCTGGTCGAAGGAGTTGAGAGAGGTGAAACTGGCACCAACACACCCCTTACAAATATTCCGCTAGCAATTAGCCTACCAACCAAATTTGCTCTTTTCATGAACACCACCACAGCTTTGTTCATTCTAGAAGCAGAATGTATAAATTCACCTCCTACCTGTTCACCGACCGTGAGCAGAACCTCCTCCACCTTAACTCCATTCTCAGGAACACACCTGAATCAACACCGTATCGACAGCGTCTCCTCCACCTTAACTCCATTCTCAGGAACACACCTGAATCAACACCGTATCGACAGCGTCTCCTCCACCTTAACTCCATTCTCAGGAACACACCTGAATCAACACCGTAACGACAGCGTCTCCTCCACCTTAACTCCATTCTCAGGAACACACCTGAATCAACACCGTATCGACAGCGTCTCCTCCACCTTAACTCCATTCTCAGGAACACACCTGAATCAACACCGTATCGACAGCGTCTCCTCCACCTTAACTCCATTCTCAGGAACACACCTGAATCAACACCGTAACGACAGCGTCTCCTCCACCTTAACTCCATTCTCAGGAACACACCTGAATCAACACCGTATCGACAGCGTCTCCTCCACCTTAACTCCATTCTCAGGAACACACCTGAATCAACACCGTATCGACAGTGTCTCCTCCACCTTAACTCCATTCTCAGGAACACACCTGAATCAACACCGTAACGACAGCGTCTCCTCCATGCTTGGCTGAGAAGCCATCACACACACCACACCTTCCAAACACCAGGAAACTAAAACTCTGTCCTCTTCCACCCTAACTTTGAAACAAAACCTGTGGATACCGCTAAAACAAATAGTGCATTAACCCTCCAGCATAGAAAAGACCAAGGACAGAATCAAGGAAATAAGTTAGGACAGAGCCCTGCACACCAAACACTCAAACACCACAGCTCAGAGGAAGAGAAACATCTGTGAGGCAGCCGGACCCAGACGTTCAGTTAATGTAGGAATCCATATCTGTGATGGACTGTCTGGCTCTCTCTCTGTCTGTGATAGGCTGTCTGGCTCTCTGTCTCTGTGATAGGCTGTCTGGCTCTCTGTCTCTGTGATGGGCTGTCTGGCTCTCTGTCTCTGCGATAGGCTGTCTGGCTCTCTGTCTCTGTGATGGGCTGTCTGGATCTCTGTCTCTGTGATAGGCTGTCTGGATCTCTGTCTCTGTGATAGGCTGTCTGGCTCTCTCTCTCTGTGATGGGCTGTCTGGCTCTCTCTCTCTGTGATGGGCTGTCTGGCTCTCTGTCTCTGCGATAGGCTGTCTGGCTCTCTGTCTCTGTGATAGGCTGTCTGGCTCTCTGTCTCTGTGATAGGCTGTCTGGCTCTCTGTCTCTGCGATAGGCTGTCTGGCTCTCTGTCTCTGTGATGGGCTGTCTGGCTCTCTGGCTCTGCGATAGGCTGTCTGGCTCTCTGTCTCTGTGATAGGCTGTCTGGCTCTCTGTCTCTGTGATAGGCTGTCTGGCTCTCTGTCTCTGTGATAGGCTGTCTGGCTCTCTGTCTCTGTAATAGGCTGTCTCTCTCTCTCTCTGTCTCTGTGATGGGCTGTCTCTGTGATAGGCTGTCTGTCTCTGTCTCTGTGATGGGCTGTCTCTGTGATAGGCTGTCTGGCTCTCTGTCTCTGTGATAGGCTGTCTGGCTCTCTGTCTCTGTGATAGGCTGTCTGGCTCTCTGTCTCTGTGATAGGCTGTCTCTCTCTCTCTCTGTCTCTGTGATGGGCTGTCTCTGTGATAGGCTGTCTGGCTCTCTCTCTCTCTGTGATAGGCTGTCTGGCTCTCTGTCTCTGTGATAGGCTGTCTGGATCTCTGTCTCTGTGATGGGCTGTCTCTCTTTCTCTGTCTCTGTGATAGGCTGTCTCTCTGTCTCTGTGATAGGCTGTCTGGCTCTCTGTCTCTGTGATGGGCTGTCTCTCTCTCTGTGATAGGCTGTCTCTCTTTCTGTCTCTGTGATAGGCTGTCTGGCTCTCTGTCTCTGTAATAGGCTGTCTCTCTCTCTCTCTGTCTCTGTGATAGGCTGTCTGGCTGTCTGTCTCTGTCTCTGTGATAGGCTGTCTGGCTGTCTGTCTCTGTCTCTGTGATAGGCTGTCTGGCTGTCTGTCTCTGTCTCTGTGATAGGCTGTCTGTCTCTGTGATAGGCTGTCTGGCTGTCTGTCTCTGTGATAGGCTGTCTGGCTCTCTCTCTCTCTCTGTCTCTGTGATAGGCTGTCTCTCTCTCTCTCTCTCTCTCTCTCTGTCTCTGTGATAGGCTGTCTGGCTCTCTGTCTCTGTGATAGGCTGTCTGGCTGTCTGTCTCTGTGATAGGCTGTCTGGCTGTCTGGCTCTGTCTCTGTAATAGGCTGTCTGGCTCTCTGTCTCTGTGATAGGCTGTCTGGCTCTCTGTCTCTGTAATAGGCTGTCTCTCTCTCTCTCTGTCTCTGTCTCTGTGATAGGCTGTCTGGCTCTCTGTCTCTGTGATAGGCTGTCTGGCTCTCTGTCTCTGTGATAGGCTGTCTGGCTCTCTGTCTCTGTGATAGGCTGTCTGGCTCTCTGTCTCTGTAATAGGCTGTCTCTCTCTCTCTGTCTCTGTGATAGGCTGTCTGGCTCTCTGTCTCTGTAATAGGCTGTCTCTCTCTCTCTCTCTCTCTCTCTCTGTCTCTGTGATAGGCTGTCTGGCTCTCTGTCTCTGTGATAGGCTGTCTGGCTCTCTGTCTCTGTAATAGGCTGTCTCTCTCTCTCTGTCTCTGTGATAGGCTGTCTGGCTCTCTGCCTCTGTGATAGGCTGTCTCTGTGATGGGCTGGCTGGCTCTCTCTCTGTGATAGGCTGTCTCTCTCACTGTGATAGGCTGTCTCTCTCTCTGTGATAGGCTGTCTCTCTCTCTGTGATAGGCTGTCTCTCTCTCTGTGATAGGCTGTCTCTCTCTCTCTCTCTCTCTCTCTCTGCTGCTCTCTTTGTTTTAATTAATGTTATTGCTGTTGTGAAACACAACATTGCTGCTAAGGTTTCCATGACAACACATGGTTTGGCTGTGTCTGTTTTACCAGGTAGGCCTGTGTATAGGTTTTTAAACATTATTATTTTGTTACCGTTGGAGATAAACCCTCTTAGAGGCCCTCTCTGTTCCCATCCTTAGAGCCTGAGGGAGAGAGGAGGGGGAAGGAGAGAGAGAGAGAAGAAGATAAGGAGGTGGAGAGCTCCTCCCTGGGTCTCCCTCTTGGCATCGCTGGTTCCTGGGGTATCAAACAAATCCTACCCCAAGGCCCTTGACAGGACTGGCAGAAGGCCAATAATTGATGAGCCCATTCTGAAACACCGTTTATGGAAGGGAATCAACTGTGGGTTTTTCATTGATTCAATGTGAATCATGTGTGTTTTTCATTGATTCAATATGAATCAGGTGTGGTTTGGAGACATGGTCTAATTGATCAGTTGTTCTTGACTGGCTCTAGTGGAGTCCCAGAGTTCTTCTTCTTCAGTGAAACAGAGCAGGTTAATGTGCTGCTGATGTGTGAATAGGTTTTACTGCCGTCTAATGGCTGTAAGGTGTCATTACAGTGTTGGTCCTGGGGTAGTCTCTTGCAACAGTGGACTGGCTGGCTGGATGACTGGATGTCTGGCTGGCTGGATGACTGGATGTCTGGCTGACTGGGTGTCTGGCTGACTGGCTGGCTGGATGACTGGATGACTGGCTGGCTGGATGACTGGATGTCTGGCTGGCTGGATGACTGGATGACTGGCTGGCTGACTGGATGTCTGGCTGACTGGCTGGCTGGCTGACTGGCTGGCTGGATGTCTGGCTGACTGGATGTCTGGCTGGCTGGCTGGCTGGCTGGATGACTGGCTGGCTGGCTGGCTGGATGTCTGGCTGGCTGGCTGGCTGGCTGGATGACTGGCTGTCTGTCTGACTGGCTGACTGGCTGGCTGGCTGGATGACTGGATGTCTGGCTGACTGGCTGGCTGGATGACTGGCTGACTGGCTGGCTGGCTGGCTGTCTGTCTGACTGACTGATACCACAACTTATAGGCTTACGTCTGTATCTACAGGTAACTGACAAAATGAAGGAAACACCAACATAAAGTGTCTTAATAAGGCGTTGGGCCACCAGCAGCCAGAACAGCTTCAATCCACCTTGACATAGATTCTACAGGTGTCTGGAACTCTATTGTGATGTCATTCTTCCATGAGAAATTCCATCATTTAGTGTTCTGTTGATGACGGTGGGACAACGCCGTCTCAGGCGCCGGCTCCAGAATCTCCCATACGGGTTCATACGGGTTGAGATGTGTTGACTGATACACACACCCCTTTAAACCCCCCCGTGTCCCTTTTGAGACCAACGTCACTGTGATCTCTTCCTTGTTGCCGTGGTAGTTCAACATAACGGACAACTGGGCATATTAATACTTGACCCTAAGCATGATGGGATGTTAAATGCTTGTTAATGATTCCCCCGGAACCTCACCTGTGTGGAAGCACCTGCTTTCAATATACTTTATCCCCTCATTTACTCAAGTGTTTCTTTTATTTTGTCAGTTACCTGTGTGTGTATATATAGAGCTCACCTCTGGGTCAGTAGCCAGAGGTGAGCTCTGTCATGTCGTCCTATCATCAACACTTCTAAAAATTGACTCGTTGAGGAGATGGAGGCACTTTAACGCAGGCAGGTTAACACGTAGAGGACATGGAGGCACTTTAACGCAGGCAGGTTAACACGTTGAGGACATGGAGGCACTTTAACGCAGGCAGGTTAACACGTTGAGGACATGGAGGCACTTTAATGCAGGCAGGTTAACACATTGAGGACATGGAGGCACTTTAACGCAGGCAGGTTAACACGTTGAGGACATGGAGGCACTTTAACGCAGGCAGGTTAACACGTTGAGGACATGGAGGCACTTTAACGCAGGCAGGTTAACACGTTGAGGACATGGAGGCACTTTAACGCAGGCAGGTTAACACATTGAGGACATGGAGGCACTTTAACACAGGCAGGTTAACACGTTGAGGACATGGAGGCACTTTAACGCAGGCAGGTTAACACGTTGAGGACATGGAGGCACTTTAACGCAGGCAGGTTAACACATTGAGGACATGGAGGCACTTTAACGCAGGCAGGTTAACACGTTGAGGACATGGAGGCACTTTAACGCAGGCAGGTTATATCAGCTAGCTCCTTCGTACTGCCACACAGGGTTGAGGTAGAGCTAGCTCCTTCGTACTGCCACACAGGGTTGAGGTAGAGCTAGCTCCTTCGTACTGCCACACAGGGTTGAGGTAGAGCTAGCTCCTTCGTACTGCCACACAGGGTTGAGGTAGAGCTAGCTCCTTCGTACTGCCACACAGGGTTGAGGTAGAGCTAGCTCCTTCGTACTGCCACATAGGGTTGAGGTAGAAAGAGCTCTGTGTTTCTGATCTGCTGTGTGTTGTTTGATGATAGTCGTTAGTATCCTGGAAAATGAAACAAAACACAATATGGATTAAACTTCTTTATGAAAACATCCTTAATGTTGGAAACAAACATCGTTATGTTGTCATCCAGAGTCACATGGATTTATTTTCCAAGCTATAACACGCAGTATTTTACATACAGCAGGTTATTAAAGGACTAAATTGTTTTTCCCACGGATAAAATATTGCGATACTGGTATCATGGCGTCCCTAATTACTTTGCAGGTGTTTCAAGACGGTGTGTTTAACCCAGTGTGTTGTGTTGTGTTGTGTTGCAGGTGTGTGTCGAGGCGGTGTGCCCCGGGGAGGACTGTTAACCATGTGCTACAGTAGCTAGGTTCCCCCATCCCTGTGTCTTTCTGGCTGCGGTGCCACCCATCACTGGCAGAGGAGGAGAGGGCCCCCGTGCCACCCATCACTGGCAGAGGAGGAGAGGGCCCCCGTGCCACCCATCACTGGCAGAGGAGGAGAAGGCCCCCGTGCCACCCATCACTGGCAGAGGAGGAGAGGGCCCCAGTGCCACCCATCACTGGCAGAGGAGGAGAGGGCCCCCGTGCCACCCATCACTGGCAGAGGAGGAGAGGGCCCCCGTGCCACCCATCACTGGCAGAGGAGGAGAGGGCCCCCCATCACTGGCAGAGGAGGAGAGGGCCCCCCCATCACTGGCAGAGGAGGGGAGGGCCACCCATCACTGGCAGAGGCGGAGAGGGCCCCCCATCACTGGCAGAGGAGGAGAGGGCCTCCGTGATAACAGACAGACAGACAGACGCACAGACATGGCTCTGACAGACAAACACAAAGTGAAGAGACAGAGACTAGACAGGATCTGTGAAGGTAAGGAAGGATCTCTCTCTCCATCACTCTCCTTCCGCAATCTCTCTCTCTCTCTATCTCTCTTTCTCTCTGTTTCTCTAACTCCCCACCATTCCCACTGGTATCAACCAAAGACCTATTGATTGATAATCAATGACTATAAACTGCTAGAATCTTCTCCTGGCCTGCGGCACATGTCAGCGATTCAAGTATGAAATGTTAACCTTAACCTCTCAACATTAATCTGGAGGTTAACCTTAACCTCTCAACATTTATCTGGAGGTTAACCTCTCAACATTAATCTGGAGGTTAACCTTAACCTCTCAACATTTATCTGGAGGTTAACCTCTCAACATTTATCTGCATGTTAACCTCTCAACATTTATCTGGAGGTTAACCTCTCAACATTTATCTGAATGTTAACCTCTCAACATTTATCTGGATGTTAACCTCTCAACATTTATCTGGAGGTTAACCTTAACCTCTCAACATTTATCTGGATGTTAACCTCTCAACATTTATCTGGAGGTTAACCTTAACCGCTCAACATTTATCTGGAGGTTAACCTCTCAACATTCATCTGGATGTTAACCTTAATCTCTCAACATTTATCTGGATGTTAACCTTAACCTCTCAATATTTATCTGGATGTTAACCTCTCAACATTTATCTGGATGTTAACCTTAAACTCTCAATATTTATCTGGATGTTAACCTCTCAACATTTATCTGGATGTTAACCTCTCAACATTTATCTGGATGTTAACCTCTCAACATTTATCTGGAGGTTAACCTTAACCTCTCAACATTAATCTGGAGGTTAACCTCTCAACATTAACCTTGAGGTTAACCTTAACCTCTCAACATTTATCTGGATGTTAACCTTAATCTCTCAACATTAATCTGGAGGTTAACCTTAACCTCTCAACATTTATCTGGAGGTTAACCTCTCAATATTTATCTGGAGGTTAACCTCTCAACATGTATCTGGAGGTTAACCTCTCAACATGTATCTGGAGGTTAACCTCTCAACATGTATCTGGAGGTTAACCTCTCAACATGTATCTGGAGGTTAACCTCTCAACATTTATCTGGAGGTTAACCTCTCAACATTTATCTGGAGGTTAACCTCTCAACATTTATCTGGAGGTTAACCTCTCAACATTTATCTGGAGGTTAACCTCTCAACATTTATCTGGAGGTTAACCTCTCAACATTTATCTGGATGTTAACCTCTCAACATTTATCTGGAGGTTAACCTTAACCTTTCAACATTTATCTGGAGGTTAACCTTAACCTCTCAACATTTATCTGGAGGTTAACCTCTCAACATTTATCTGGAGGTTAACCTTAACCGCTCAACATTTATCTGGAGGTTAACCTCTCAACATTCATCTGGATGTTAACCTTAATCTCTCAACATTCATCTGGATGTTAATAACCTCTCAATATTTATCTGGATGTTAACCTCTCAACATTTATCTGGATGTTAACCTTAAACTCTCAATATTTATCTGGATGTTAACCTCTCAACATTTATCTGGAGGTTAACCTTAACCTCTCAACATTAACCTTGAGGTTAACCTTAACCTCTCAACATTTATCTGGATGTTAACCTTAATCTCTCAACATTAATCTGGAGGTTAACCTTAACCTCTCAACATTTATCTGGAGGTTAACTTCTCAACATTTATCTGGAGGTTAATCTCTCAACATTAATCTGGAGGTTAACCTTAACCTCTCAACATTAATCTGGATGAGAATACTGCCACAGTCTGTAGCTCAGCCTCAGTATGTCCTATGGTAGTCGTAACACTGACTTAATGGTAAGAGAGAGAGAGAGAGAGAGAGAGAGAGAGAGAGAGAGAGAGAGAGAGAGAGAGAGAGAGAGAGAGAGAGAGAGAGAGAGAGAGAGAGAGAGAGAGAGAGAGAGAGAGAGAGAGAGAGAGAGAGAGAGAGAGAGAGATCAGCCTTTTGAATCAGACCCTGTCAGAGTGTTTGGTTGGTCGTTAGAATCACAGCTGTTTAGGGATGAACCCATGTAGTCGGTGGGGATTTAGGACGTCTACTGCGGGTCGCTAAAAATATAATGACAACACTATACTGAACATGGTTTGGTTTAGAAACATGAGAACCAAGCTGGATTGATGAGTGTAGCCATGTTATCAGCTGGACTTGTTGAAATATCTTCACTCCTAGAAAAAAAACCTCCAGGCTTCCATCATAACTGTCAATTTATAGGGGGGAAAAAGTTAAATAATTACAGGGGGCAGTTTGGGGGGAAAAAAAACCTAATCCCGTCCGAATCGTCCTCTGGAATAATGGACGTTCTGGGGTAATAATTACATAACCAAACGTTCTCTAGTAATACTAGTCACATGCTGATAGGGCTTAGCCTAATTGTCTAAGAAAATTGAGGAGAGATTAAACTCTATCTTAATTAGGTTTATAATCAATAGCCTAACTGTTAAATGTGCCTGGCTTTATAAATGATCCATATCTATCTACAGCAATAAGACAGATCCTGCTTCTGTTGCCTGGTTGACTGTTTGTTTAACAGCCTAGTGATTCCATCAGCACCAAGCCTCATGCAATGGCAAAAATGTTGTATAAAGCAATTTCACTGATTTGTCTGTTTTTAATCTTTTGCTATGCTGTAATAAAGGCTTTATCAAATCAAATTCAAATTAAATCGACAACTGGGATTATTATTATTTGACCATGCTGGTCATCTATGCACATTTGAACATCTTGGCCATGTGCTGTCATAATCTCCACCCGGCACAGCCAGAAGAGGACTGGCCACCCCTCATAGCCTGGTTCCTCTCTAGGTTTCTTCCTAGGTTCTGGCCTTTCTAGGGAGTTTTTCCTAGCCACCGTGCTTCTACACCTGCATTGCTTGCTGTTTGGGGTTTTAGGCTGGGTTTCTGTACAGCACTTTGAGATATCAGCTGATGTAAGAAGGGCTATATAAATAAATGTGATTTGATAATAAAGGCTTTACCATTTGTTTTTTCCATTAGAAGATACTGGTATAACTGATAACTGATTTAGTGTTGTTTACACTGTTCCAAACAGGCAGAATTATCATATTGTAATCTAACAGCACCTGTTTGTCACACATAATATGCACACAGCTCTGGCTCCTGTTTCCTCCTTTATCTGGATCCCCTTCTTATTGTTATTATTACAAATATTATAATAAGTCATGTCATTATTGTTATTAGACTTAGTGTAGCAGCCTTGTATAACCACCATGTCATTATCGTTAGTAGACTTAGTGTAGCAGCCTTGTATAACCACCATGTCATTATCATTAGTAGACTTAGTGTAGCAGCCTTGTATAACCACCATGTCATTATCGTTAGTAGACTTAGTGTAGCAGCCTTGTATAACCACCATGTCATTATCATTAGTAGACTTAGTATAGCAGCCTTGTATAACCACCATGTCATTATCATTAGTAGACTTAGTGTAGCAGCCTTGTATAACCACCATGTCATTATCATTAGTAGACTTAGTGTAGCAGCCTTGTATAACCACCATGTCATTATCATTAGTAGACTTAGTGTAGCAGCCTTGTATAACCACCATGTCATTATCGTTAGTAGACTTAGTATAGCAGCCTTGTATAACCACCATGTCATTATCATTAGTAGACTTAGTGTAGCAGCCTTGTATAACCACCATGTCATTATCATTAGTATACTTAGTGTAGCAGCCTTGTATAACCACCATGTCATTATCATTAGTAGACTTAGTGTAGCAGCCTTGTATAACCACCATGTCATTATCATTAGTAGACTTAGTGTAGCAGCCTTGTTTAACCACCATGTCATTATCATTAGTAGACTTAGTGTAGCAGCCTTGTATAACCACCATGTCATTATCATTAGTAGACTTAGTATAGCAGCCTTGTTTAACCATCATGTCATTATCATTAGTAGACTTAGTGTAGCAGCCTTGTTTAACCATCATGTCATTATCATTAGTAGACTTAGTGTAGCAGCCTTGTATAACCACCATGTCATTATCATTAGTAGACTTAGTGTAGCAGCCTTGTATAACCACCATGTCATTATCATTAGTAGACTTAGTGTAGCAGCCTTGTATAACCACCATGTCATTATCATTAGTAGACTTAGTGTAGCAGCCTTGTATAACCACCATGTCATTATCGTTAGTAGACTTAGTATAGCAGCCTTGTATAACCACCATGTCATTATCATTAGTAGACTTAGTGTAGAAGCCTTGTATAACCATCATGGAGCTGTAGGCGTAAGGCCACATCCTGTTTAGTCTTAATACCGTAACTTCGTTAGGCCTGTATTTCAATATTTAGGCTACTGTATCAATCAATCAATCAATCATTCATTAATTCATGCCATCACACAGCAAACGAGACATTCATGCTTTGAAATACAATCAAGCATTTTAGTTTAAAAATGTAATAACATAAGGAGCTTTGAATAATTAGCCTGAACAATAAATAAACCGCAATTCACTAATACAACTGTTTTCAGTCTGCTGTAATAAAACCTTTCTATTTCTCCTTTTGTTTACGGTTAGAGCAGACTCTCTGGTACACTTCTTCATTTAGTGTTGTTTACACTGTTCCAGATGGTCAGGCAGAATAATCATATTGTAATCTAACTGTTTGATTCATATAATCCTCCCAGTACGCCTGCTCCTGTACCCTCCTTTCTCTGGATCTCCTGTAGTTTCTACGACTTCCCCTTTCCCTCCTGAGCAACCGGGAAACATTCACCCGTTTCCAGTTTCTTTTTCACGTCCTCCACATCCAATTTAGCCATCGACATTACTGTGTTCAGATATTGTTCTAACTCATTTGATAGGATACGATAGGCTATAGGTCAGGCCCTATTGGTCACATGTATGCGATGCTTACATATTCCGCGTAAAGAGAGCAGAGGGTTGAGGGTATAGGGAATGTTTTTCCTAAACAAATTAGGGATTTCGGTAAAAAACTTTTCAGTCAGAAACTAAATGACTGAAATGATGTTGCAGTTTCAGCACGGACAGCGTAATAAACAGACGCTGTGCTGAGATGCCTTTTCTCTGCAGTAGGGAGGAGAGGGAGACCCCGACTGTGCTGTCAGGGGCCATGAATTCTACAGGGGGCCAGGGATTCTGCAGGGGGGCAGGGGTTCTGCAGGGGGCCAGGGGTTCTGCAGGGGGCCAGGTGTTCTGCAGGGGGCCAGGGGTTTCTGCAGGGGGCCAGGGTTTCTGCAGGGGGCCAGGAGGTTCTGCAGGGGGCCAGGGATTCTGCAGGGGGGCAGTTCTTCTACAGGGGCCAGGGATTCTACAGGGGGCCAGGGATTCTACAGGGAGCCAGGGATCCTGCAGGGGGCCAGGGTTCCTGCAGGGGGCCAGGGATCCTGCAGGGGGCCAGGGTTCCTGCGGGGGGCAGGGATTCTACAGGGGGCCAGGGATTCTGCAGGGGGCCAGGGTTCTGCAGAGGGCCAGGGATTCAACAGTGGGCCAGGGATTCAACAGTGGGCCAGGGATTCTACAGTGGGCCAGGGATTCTACAGTGGGCCAGGGATTCTGCAGGGGGCCAGGGATTCAACAGTGGGCCAGGGATCTGCAGAGGGCCAGGGATTCAACAGTGGGCCAGGGATTCAACAGTGGGCCAGGGATTCAACAGTGGGACAGGGATTCTACAGTGGGCCAGGGATTCTACAGTGGGCCAGGGATTCTACAGGGGGCCAGGGATTCTGCAGGTCGCCAGGGATTCTGCAGGTCAACAGGGATTCTGCAGGGGGCCAGGGATTCTGCAGGGGGCCAGGGATCCTACAGGGGGCCAGGGATTCTGCAGGGGGCCAGGGATTCTGCAGGGGGCCAGGGATCTACAGGTGGGCCAGGGATTCTGCAGGTGGGCCAGGGATTCTGCAGGTGGGCCAGGGATTCTGCAGGTGGGCCAGGGATTCTGCAGGGGGGCCAGAGATTCTGCAGGGGGGCCAGAGATTCTGCAGGGGGGCCAGGGATTCTGCAGGGGACCAGGGGTTCTGCAGGGGGCCAGGGATTCTACAGGGGGCCAGGGATTCTGCAGGGGGCCAGGAATTCTTCCCCTGAGAGGCTTATTAAGCTGCTGGGTCCTCATCCAGACAGCAAGCACACTAGTGTGTGTGTGTGTGTGTGTGTGTGTGTGTGTGTGTGTGTGTGTGTGTGTGTGTGTGTGTGTGTGTGTGTGTGTGTGTGTGTGTCAGAAACAGACATGCAATACTGGACAATTAAGAGAGAAGGTCTGTTACCCACTGACAACATACAGGTTTAATAGTACAGTTGTACTGGTTTAGTAGAACAATGTTGAACTGGTTTAACAGAACAGTGTTGTACTGGTTTAATAGAACAGTGTTGAACTGGTTTAATAGAACAGTGTTGAACTGGTTTAATAGAACAGTGTTGAACTGGTTTAATAGAACAGTGTTGAACTGGTTTAATAGAACAGTGTT
>NC_138308.1:46835000-46837500 GCF_965601325.2 Salmo salar
CAGACAGACAGACAGACAGACAGACAGACAGAGGGTCTGTCAGTAGACAGACAGACAGACAGACAGACAGACAGACAGACAGACAGACAGACAGACAGACAGACAGACAGAGGGTCTTGACAGACAGACAGACAGACAGACAGACAGACAGACAGACAGACAGACAGACAGACAGAGGGTCTTGTCAGTAGACAGACAGACAGACAGAGGGTCTTGTCAGTAGACAGACAGACAGACAGACAGACAGACAGACAGACAGACAGACAGACAGACAGACAGACAGACAGACAGACAGAGGGTCTTGTCAGTAGACAGACAGACAGACAGACAGACAGACAGACAGACAGACAGACAGAGGGTCTTGACAGACAGACAGACAGACAGACAGAGGGTCTTGTCAGTAGACAGACAGACAGACAGACAGACAGAGGGTCTTGTCAGTAGAGAGACAGACAGACAGACAGACAGACAGACAGAGGGTCTTGACAGACAGACAGACAGACAGACAGACAGACAGACAGACAGACAGACAGATAGAGGGTCTTGTCAGTAGACAGACAGACAGATAGAGGATCTTGTCAGTAGACAGACAGACAGACAGACAGACAGACAGACAGACAGACAGACAGACAGACAGACAGACAGACAGACAGACAGACAGACAGACAGAGGGTCTTGACAGACAGACAGACAGACAGACAGACAGACAGACAGACAGAGGGTCTTGTCAGTAGACAGACAGACAGACAGACAGAGGGTATTGTCAGTAGAGAGACAGACAGACAGACAGACAGACAGACAGACAGACAGACAGACAGACAGAGGGTCTTGTCAGTAGACAGACAGACAGACAGAGGGTCTTGTCAGTAGACAGACAGACAGACAGACAGACAGACAGACAGACAGACAGACAGACAGACAGACAGACAGACAGACAGACAGACAGAGGGTCTTGTCAGTAGACAGACAGACAGACAGACAGACAGACAGACAGACAGACAGACAGACAGACAGACAGACAGACAGACAGACAGACAGACAGACAGACAGACAGAGGGTCTTGACAGACAGACAGACAGACAGACAGACAGAGGGTCTTGTCAGTAGACAGACAGACAGACAGAGGGTCTTGTCAGTAGAGAGACAGACAGACAGACAGACAGACAGACAGACAGACAGACAGACAGACAGACAGACAGACAGACAGAGGGTCTTGACAGACAGACAGACAGACAGACAGATAGAGGGTCTTGTCAGTAGACAGACAGACAGATAGAGGGTCTTGTCAGTAGACAGACAGACAGATAGAGGTTCTTGTCAGTAGACAGACAGACAGACAGACAGACAGACAGACAGACAGACAGACAGACAGACAGACAGACAGACAGACAGACAGAGGGTCTGTCAGTAGACAGACAGACAGACAGACAGACAGACAGACAGACGACAGACAGACAGACAGACAGACAGACAGACAGACAGATAGAGGGTCTTGTCAGTAGACAGACAGACAGATAGAGGGTCTTGTCAGTAGACAGACAGACAGACAGACAGACAGACAGACAGACAGACAGACAGACAGACAGACAGACAGAGGGTCTGTCAGTAGACAGACAGACAGAGGGTCTTGTCAGTAGACAGACAGACAGACAGACAGACAGACAGACAGACAGACAGACAGACAGACAGACAGACAGACAGACAGACAGACAGACAGACAGACAGAGGGTCTTGCCAGCAGACAGACAGACAGACAGAGGGTCTGTCAGTAGACAGACAGACAGACAGACAGAGGGTCTTGTCAGTAGAGAGACAGACAGACAGACAGACAGACAGACAGACAGACAGACAGACAGACAGACAGACAGACAGACAGACAGACAGAGGGTCTTGTCAGTAGACAGACAGACAGACAGACAGTCAGCAGCAGACAGACAGACAGACAGACAGACAGACAGACAGACAGACAGACAGACAGACAGACAGACAGACAGACAGAGGGTCTGTCAGAGGGCTTGTCAGTAGACAGACAGACAGATAGAGGGTCTTGTCAGTAGACGGCAGACAGACAGACAGACAGCAGCAGCAGACAGACAGACAGACAGACAGACAGACAGAGGGTCTGTCAGTAGACAGACAGACAGACAGAGGTCTGTCAGTAGCAGCAGCGCAGACGCAGACAGACAGACAGACGAGGGCGACAGACAGACAGACAGACAGACAGCAGCGACAGACAGACAGACAGACAGACAGACAGACAGACAGACAGACAGACAGACAGACAGACAGACAGAGGGTCTTGTCAGTAGACAGACAGACAGACAGAGGGTCTGTCAGTAGACAGACAGACAGACAGACAGACAGACAGACAGACAGACAGACAGACAGAGGGTCTTGACAGACAGACAGACAGACAGACAGACAGACAGACAGACAGACAGACAGACAGAGGGTCTTGACAGACAGACAGACAGACAGACAGAGGGTCTTGTCAGTAGAC
>NC_138308.1:46847500-46852500 GCF_965601325.2 Salmo salar
AGGGTCTTGTCAGTAGACAGACAGATAGACAGACAGACAGACAGAGGGTCTTGTCAGTAGACAGACAGACAGACAGACAGACAGACAGACAGACAGACAGACAGACAGACAGACAGACAGAGGGTCTTGACAGACAGACAGACAGACAGACAGAGGGTCTTGTCAGTAGACAGACAGACAGACAGACAGACAGACAGAGGGTCTTGTCAGTAGAGAGACAGACAGACAGACAGACAGACAGACAGACAGACAGACAGACAGACAGACAGAGGGTCTTGACAGACAGACAGACAGACAGACAGACAGACAGACAGACAGACAGACAGACAGACAGACAGACAGACAGACAGACAGATAGAGGGTCTTGTCAGTAGACAGACAGACAGATAGAGGATCTTGTCAGTAGACAGACAGACAGACAGACAGACAGACAGACAGACAGACAGACAGACAGACAGACAGACAGACAGACAGAGGGTCTGTCAGTAGACTGACAGACACAGACAGACAGACAGACAGACAGACAGACAGACAGACAGACAGACAGACAGACAGACAGAGGGTCTGTCAGTAGACAGACAGACAGACAGACAGAGGGTCTGTCAGTAGACAGACAGACAGACAGACAGACAGACAGACAGACAGACAGACAGACAGACAGACAGACAGACAGACAGACAGACAGACAGAGGGTCTTGACAGACAGACAGACAGACAGATAGACAGACAGACAGAGGGTCTTGACAGTAGACAGACAGACAGACAGAGGGTCTTGTCAGTAGACAGAGGGTCTGTCAGTAGACAGACAGACAGACAGACAGACAGACAGGCAGACAGACAGACAGACAGACAGAGGGTCTTGACAGTAGACAGACAGACAGACAGACGCAGACAGACAGACAGACAGACAGACAGACAGACAGACAGAGGGTCTTGACAGACAGACAGACAGACAGACAGAGGGTCTTGTCAGTAGACAGACAGACAGACAGAGGGTCTTGTCAGTAGACAGACAGACAGACAGACAGACAGACAGACAGACAGACAGACAGACAGACAGACAGACAGACAGAGGGTCTTGTCAGTAGACAGACAGACAGACAGACAGACAGACAGACAGACAGACAGACAGACAGACAGACAGACAGACAGACAGACAGACAGACAGACAGAGGGTCTTGACAGACAGACAGACAGACAGACAGACAGACAGACAGACAGACAGACAGACAGACAGACAGACAGACAGACAGAGGGTCTTGACAGACAGACAGACAGACAGACAGAGGGTCTTGTCAGTAGACAGACAGACAGACAGACAGACAGACAGACAGACAGACAGACAGAGGGTCTTGTCAGTAGACAGACAGACAGACAGACAGACAGACAGACAGACAGACAGACAGACAGACAGACAGACAGACAGACAGACAGACAGACAGACAGACAGACAGACAGACAGAGGGTCTTGACAGACAGACAGACAGACAGACAGAGGGTCTTGTCAGTAGACAGACAGACAGACAGACAGAGGGTCTTGTCAGTAGAGAGACAGACAGACAGTTAGACAGACAGACAGACAGACAGACAGACAGACAGAGGGTCTTGACAGACAGACAGACAGACAGACAGACAGACAGACAGATAGAGGGTCTTGTCAGTAGACAGACAGACAGATAGAGGGTCTTGTCAGTAGACAGACAGACAGATAGAGGTTCTTGTCAGTAGACAGACAGACAGACAGACAGACAGACAGACAGACAGACAGACAGACAGAGGGTCTGTCAGTAGACAGACAGACAGACAGACAGACAGACAGACAGACAGACAGACAGACAGACAGACAGACAGACAGACAGACAGACAGACAGATAGAGGGTCTTGTCAGTAGACAGACAGACAGATAGAGGGTCTTGTCAGTAGACAGACAGACAGACAGACAGACAGACAGACAGACAGACAGACAGACAGACACAGACAGACAGACAGAGGGTCTGTCAGTAGACAGACAGACAGACAGACAGACAGACAGACAGACAGAGGGTCTGTCAGTAGACAGACAGACAGACAGAGGGTCTTGTCAGTAGACAGACAGACAGACAGACAGACAGACAGACAGACAGACAGACAGACAGACAGACAGACAGACAGAGGGTCTTGACAGACAGAGGGTCTTGACAGACAGACAGACAGACAGACAGACAGACAGACAGACAGACAGACAGACAGATAGAGGGTCTTGTCAGTAGACAGACAGACAGATAGAGGGTCTTGTCAGTAGACGGACAGACAGACAGACAGACAGACAGACAGACAGACAGACAGACAGACAGACAGACAGACAGACAGACAGACAGACAGAGGGTCTGTCAGTAGACAGACAGACAGACAGAGGGTCTGTCAGTAGACAGACAGACAGACAGACAGACAGACAGACAGACAGACAGACAGACAGACAGACAGACAGACAGACAGACAGACAGACAGATAGAGGGTCTTGTCAGTAGACAGACAGACAGATAGAGGGTCTTGTCAGTAGACGGACAGACAGACAGACAGACAGACAGACAGACAGACAGACAGAGGGTCTGTCAGTAGACAGACAGACAGACAGACAGACAGACAGACAGACAGACAGACAGAGGGTCTGTCAGTAGACAGACAGACAGACAGACAGACAGACAGACAGACAGACAGACAGACAGACAGACAGAGGGTCTTGACAGACAGACAGACAGACAGACAGACAGACAGACAGACAGACAGAGGGTCTTGACAGACAGACAGACAGACAGACAGACAGACAGACAGACAGACAGACAGACAGACAGACAGAGGGTCTTGACAGACAGACAGACAGACAGACAGAGGGTCTTGTCAGTAGACAGACAGACAGACAGACAGACAGAGGGTCTTGTCAGTAGACAGACAGACAGACAGACAGACAGACAGACAGACAGACAGACAGACAGACAGACAGACAGACAGACAGACAGACAGACAGAGGGTCTTGACAGACAGACAGACAGACAGACAGAGGGTCTTGTCAGTAGACAGACAGACAGACAGACAGAGGGTCTTGTCAGTAGAGAGACAGACAGACAGTTAGACAGACAGACAGACAGACAGACCGACAGACAGAGGGTCTTGACAGACAGACAGACAGACAGACAGACAGACAGATAGAGGGTCTTGTCAGTAGACAGACAGACAGATAGAGGGTCTTGTCAGTAGACAGACAGACAGATAGAGGTTCTTGTCAGTAGACAGACAGACAGACAGACAGACAGACAGACAGACAGACAGACAGACAGAGGGTCTGTCAGTAGACAGACAGACAGACAGACAGACAGACAGACAGACAGACAGACAGACAGACAGACAGACAGACAGACAGATAGAGGGTCTTGTCAGTAGACAGACAGACAGATAGAGGGTCTTGTCAGTAGACAGACAGACAGACAGACAGACAGACAGACAGACAGACACAGACAGACAGACAGAGGGTCTGTCAGTAGACAGACAGACAGACAGACAGACAGACAGACAGACAGACAGAGGGTCTGTCAGTAGACAGACAGACAGACAGAGGGTCTTGTCAGTAGACAGACAGACAGACAGACAGACAGACAGACAGACAGACAGACAGACAGACAGACAGACAGACAGACAGACAGAGGGTCTTGACAGACAGAGGGTCTTGACAGACAGACAGACAGACAGACAGACAGACAGACAGACAGACAGACAGACAGACAGACAGACAGACAGACAGACAGACAGACAGACAGATAGAGGGTCTTGTCAGTAGACAGACAGACAGATAGAGGGTCTTGTCAGTAGACGGACAGACAGACAGACAGACAGACAGACAGACAGACAGACAGACACAGACAGACAGACAGAGGGTCTGTCAGTAGACAGACAGACAGACAGACAGACAGACAGACAGACAGACAGACAGAGGGTCTGTCAGTAGACAGACAGACAGACAGAGGGTCTTGTCAGTAGACAGACAGACAGACAGACAGACAGACAGACAGACAGACAGACAGACAGACAGACAGACAGACAGACAGACAGAGGGTCTTGACAGACAGAGGGTCTTGACAGACAGACAGACAGACAGACAGACAGACAGACAGACAGACAGACAGACAGACAGACAGACAGACAGACAGATAGAGGGTCTTGTCAGTAGACAGACAGACAGATAGAGGGTCTTGTCAGTAGACGGACAGACAGACAGACAGACAGACAGACAGACAGACAGACAGACAGAGGGTCTGTCAGTAGACAGACAGACAGACAGACAGACAGACAGACAGACAGACAGACAGACAGATAGAGGGTCTTGTCAGTAGACAGACAGACAGATAGAGGGTCTTGTCAGTAGACGGACAGACAGACAGACAGACAGACAGACAGACAGACAGACAGACAGACAGAGGGTCTGTCAGTAGACAGACAGACAGACAGACAGACAGACAGACAGACAGACAGACAGACAGACAGACAGACAGACAGACAGAGGGTCTTGACAGACAGACAGACAGACAGACAGACAGACAGACAGACAGACAGACAGACAGACAGACAGACAGACAGACAGAGGGTCTTGTCAGTAGACATACAGACAGACAGAGGGTCTTGTCAGTAGACAGACAGACAGACAGACAGACAGACAGACAGACAGACAGACAGACAGACAGACAGAGGGTCTTGTCAGTAGACAGACAGACAGACAGACAGACAGACAGACAGACAGACAGACAGACAGACAGACAGACAGACAGACAGACAGACAGAGGGTCTTGACAGACAGACAGACAGACAGACAGACAGAGGGTCTTGTCAGTAGACAGACAGACAGACAGACAGACAGAGGGTCTTGTCAGTAGAGAGACAGACAGACAGACAGACAGACAGACAGAGGGTCTTGACAGACAGACAGACAGACAGACAGACAGACAGACAGACAGACAGACAGACAGACAGAT
>NC_138308.1:46855000-46857500 GCF_965601325.2 Salmo salar
CAGACAGACAGACAGACAGACAGATAGAGGGTCTTGTCAGTAGACAGACAGACAGATAGAGGGTCTTGTCAGTAGACAGACAGACAGATAGAGGTTCTTGTCAGTAGACAGACAGACAGACAGACAGACAGACAGACAGACAGACAGACAGACAGACAGACAGAGGGTCTGTCAGTAGACAGACAGACAGACAGACAGACAGACAGACAGACAGACAGACAGACAGACAGACAGACAGACAGACAGATAGAGGGTCTTGTCAGTAGACAGACAGACAGATAGAGGGTCTTGTCAGTAGACAGACAGACAGACAGACAGACAGACAGACAGACAGACAGACAGACAGACAGACAGACAGACAGACAGACACAGACAGACAGACAGAGGGTCTGTCAGTAGACAGACAGACAGACAGACAGACAGACAGACAGAGGGTCTGTCAGTAGACAGACAGACAGACAGAGGGTCTTGTCAGTAGACAGACAGACAGACAGACAGACAGACAGACAGACAGACAGACAGACAGACAGACAGACAGACAGAGGGTCTTGACAGACAGAGGGTCTTGACAGACAGACAGACAGACAGACAGACAGACAGACAGATAGAGGGTCTTGTCAGTAGACAGACAGACAGATAGAGGGTCTTGTCAGTAGACGGACAGACAGACAGACAGACAGACAGACAGACAGACAGACAGACAGACAGACAGACAGACAGACAGACAGACAGACAGAGGGTCTGTCAGTAGACAGACAGACAGACAGAGGGTCTGTCAGTAGACAGACAGACAGACAGACAGACAGACAGACAGACAGACAGACAGACAGACAGACAGACAGACAGACAGACAGATAGAGGGTCTTGTCAGTAGACAGACAGACAGATAGAGGGTCTTGTCAGTAGACGGACAGACAGACAGACAGACAGACAGACAGACAGACAGAGGGTCTGTCAGTAGACAGACAGACAGACAGACAGACAGACAGACAGACAGACAGACAGACAGACAGACAGAGGGTCTGTCAGTAGACAGACAGACAGACAGACAGACAGACAGACAGACAGACAGACAGACAGACAGACAGACAGACAGAGGGTCTTGACAGACAGACAGACAGACAGACAGACAGACAGACAGACAGACAGAGGGTCTTGACAGACAGACAGACAGACAGACAGATGACAGACAGACAGACAGACAGACAGACAGACAGACAGACAGACAGACAGACAGAGGGTCTTGACAGACAGACAGACAGACAGACAGAGGGTCTTGTCAGTAGACAGACAGACAGACAGACAGACAGAGGGTCTTGTCAGTAGACAGACAGACAGACAGACAGACAGACAGACAGACAGACAGACAGACAGACAGACAGACAGACAGACAGACAGACAGAGGGTCTTGACAGACAGACAGACAGACAGACAGAGGGTCTTGTCAGTAGACAGACAGACAGACAGACAGAGGGTCTTGTCAGTAGAGAGACAGACAGACAGTTAGACAGACAGACAGACAGACAGACCGACAGACAGAGGGTCTTGACAGACAGACAGACAGACAGACAGACAGACAGATAGAGGGTCTTGTCAGTAGACAGACAGACAGATAGAGGGTCTTGTCAGTAGACAGACAGACAGATAGAGGTTCTTGTCAGTAGACAGACAGACAGACAGACAGACAGACAGACAGACAGACAGACAGAGGGTCTGTCAGTAGACAGACAGACAGACAGACAGACAGACAGACAGACAGACAGACAGACAGACAGACAGACAGACAGACAGACAGATAGAGGGTCTTGTCAGTAGACAGACAGACAGATAGAGGGTCTTGTCAGTAGACAGACAGACAGACAGACAGACAGACAGACAGACAGACAGACACAGACAGACAGACAGAGGGTCTGTCAGTAGACAGACAGACAGACAGACAGACAGACAGACAGACAGACAGACAGACAGAGGGTCTGTCAGTAGACAGACAGACAGACAGAGGGTCTTGTCAGTAGACAGACAGACAGACAGACAGACAGACAGACAGACAGACAGACAGACAGACAGACAGACAGACAGACAGACAGAGGGTCTTGACAGACAGAGGGTCTTGACAGACAGACAGACAGACAGACAGACAGACAGACAGACAGACAGACAGACAGACAGACAGACAGACAGACAGACAGATAGAGGGTCTTGTCAGTAGACAGACAGACAGATAGAGGGTCTTGTCAGTAGACGGACAGACAGACAGACAGACAGACAGACAGACAGACAGACAGAGGGTCTGTCAGTAGACAGACAGACAGACAGAGGGTCTGTCAGTAGACAGACAGACAGACAGACAGACAGACAGACAGACAGACAGACAGACAGATAGAGGGTCTTGTCAGTAGACAGACAGACAGATAGAGGGTCTTGTCAGTAGACGGACAGACAGACAGACAGACAGACAGACAGACAGACAGACAGACAGACAGACAGAGGGTCTGTCAGT
>NC_138308.1:46862500-46885000 GCF_965601325.2 Salmo salar
AGACAGACAGACAGACAGACAGACAGACAGACAGACAGACAGACAGACAGACAGACAGACAGACAGACAGACAGACAGACAGACAGACAGACAGACAGACAGACAGACGGTCTTGTCAGTAGACAGACAGACAGAGGGTCTTGTCAGTAGACAGACAGACAGAGGGTCTTGTCAGTGGACAGACAGTCTCTCCAGATGGTCAGTGGACTGACAGTCTCCCCAGATGGTCAGTGCGGTAGATCAGTGGCTCTGAGACTGACCACTGCAATGGCGATGGCACAGGAAGAAAACACTAACTGCAGCGTGTGATTTGTTTGGCGTGCTGGCCACTGGCGAGGTGGTAAAGTCCTCCTGTTGATTGTGTGGTGTGGCTTGATAAGGCTGCCATGGTGTTTGTGAGAGGAGAAAAACACAGTACACACACACACACACACACACACACACACACACACACACACACACACACACACACACACACACACACACACACACACACACACACACACACACACACACCTCACCCAGAGAGCAGCTGCACTTGGCAAAGGGAATATTTCAATCCATTTCTAGTATGTCTAGTTCCTCTCCTCCCTGACAGAATGACATTTAGTTCCTCTGTAATGTCTGCTGCTGTCTGAGACAGTGTTGTTCTGTCTGTCTCTGTAATGTCTGAGACAGTGTTGTTCTGTCTGTCTCTGTAATGTCTGAGACGGTGTTGTTCTGTCTGTCTCTGTAATGTCTGAGACAGTGTTGTTCTGTCTGTCTCTGTAATGTCTGAGACAGTGTTGTTCTGTCTGTCTCTGTAATGTCTGAGACGGTGTTGTTCTGTCTGTCTCTGTAATGTCTGAGACGGTGTTGTTCTGTCTGTCTCTGTAATGTCTGAGACGGTGTTGTTCTGTCCGTCTCTGTAATGTCTGAGACAGTGTTGTTCTGTCTGTCTCTGTAATGTCTGAGACAGTGTTGTTCTGTCTGTCTCTGTAATGTCTGAGACAGTGTTGTTCTGTCTGTCTCTGTAATGTCTGAGACAGTGTTGTTCTGTCTGTCTCTGTAATGTCTGAGACAGTGTTGTTCTGTCTGTCTCTGTAATGTCTGAGACAGTGTTGTTCTGTCTGTCTCTGTAATGTCTGAGACGGTGTTGTTCTGTCTGTCTCTGTAATGTCTGAGACGGTGTTGTTCTGTCCGTCTCTGTAATGTCTGAGACAGTGTTGTTCTGTCTGTCTCTGTAATGTCTGAGACAGTGTTGTTCTGTCTCTCTGTAATGTCTGAGACGGTGTTGTTCTGTCTGTCTCTGTAATGTCTGAGACGATGTTGTTCTGTCTGTCTCTGTAATGTCTGAGACGGTGTTGTTCTGTCTGTCTCTGTAATGTCTGCCGCTGTCTGAGACAGAGCTTCCTTCACTGTTTCCATTGTTTCCTGTGATATAAAGGAAGTCGCCAAGACACCCCAATTCATTTATTCTCCGTTCCAAGACACCCCAATTCATTTATTCTCCGTTCCAAGACACCCCAATTCATTTATTCTCCGTTCCAAGACACCCCAATTCATTTATTCTCCGTTCCAGGCGTCAGGTTGGGGAGGTAGGAAACACATGCGTGTAGCGTGATAAGGCTGCCATGGCGATGGTGCAGGAGAAAAACACAGTAACGTGTACACACACACACACACACACACACACACACACACACACACACACACACACACGTTTTGACGCGACCCTGATGTAAATGTTGCTATGTGAAAACCCTGCGGCTCGATGACAGATTAAGTGACTCAGTGACTCAGCTGGCTGATAGCATCATGTGTCTTGCTGTAAGGATAGCATCATGTGTCCTGCTAGGAGGATAGCATCGTGTGTCCTGCTAGGAGGATAGCATCATGTGTCCTGCTAGGAGGATAGCATCATGTGTCCTGCTAGGAGGATAGCATCATGTGTCCTGCTAGGAGGATAGCATCGTGTGTCCTGCTAGGAGGATAGCATCATGTGTCCTGCTAGGAGGATAGCATCATGTGTCCTGCTAGGAGGATAGCATCGTGTGTCCTGCTAGGAGGATAGCATCATGTGTCCTGCTAGGAGGATAGCATCATGTGTCCTGCTAGGAGGATAGCATCATGTGTCCTGCTGTAAGGATAGCATTGTGTGTCCTGCTATAAGGATAGCATCATGTGTCCTGCTAGGAGGATAGCATTGTGTGTCCTGCTAGGAGGATAGCATCATGTGTCCTGCTAGGAGGATAGCATCGTGTGTCCTGCTAGGAGGATAGCATAATGTGTCTTGCTGTAAGGATAGCATCGTGTGTCTTGCTGTAAGGATAGCATCGTGTGTCCTGCTATAAGGATAGCATCATGTGTCCTGCTAGGAGGATAGCATCGTGTGTCCTGCTAGGAGGATAGCATCATGTGTCCTGCTGTAAGGATAGCATCGTGTGTCCTGCTAGGAGGATAGCATCATGTGTCCTGCTAGGAGGATAGCATCGTGTGTCCTGCTAGGAGGATAGCATCATGTGTCCTGCTAGGAGGATAGCATCACGTGTCCTGCTAGGAGGATAGCATCATGTGTCCTGCTAGGAGGATAGCATCATGTGTCCTGCTAGGAGGATAGCATCATGTGTCCTGCTGTAAGGATAGCATCGTGTGTCCTGCTATAAGGATAGCATCATGTGTCCTGCTAGGAGGATAGCATCGTGTGTCCTGCTAGGAGGATAGCATCATGTGTCTTGCTGTAAGGATAGCATCGTGTGTCCTGCTATAAGGATAGCATCATGTGTCCTGCTAGGAGGATAGCATCATGTGTCCTGCTGTAAGGATAGCATCGTGTGTCCTGCTGTAAGGATAGCATCATGTGTCCTTATAGGAGGATAGCGTCGTGTGTCCTGCTAGGAGGATAGCATCATGTGTCCTGCTATAAGGATAGCATCATGTGGCCTGCTAGGAGGATAGCATCGTGTGTCCTGCTAGGAGGATAGCATCATGTGTCCTGCTATAAGGATAGCATCATGTGTCCTGCTAGGAGGATAGCATCGTGTGTCCTGCTAGGAGGATAGCATCGTGTGTCCTGCTATAAGGATAGCATCATGTGTCCTGCTAGGAGGATAGCATCATGTGTCCTGCTGTAAGGATAGCATCATGTGTCCTGCTAGGAGGATAGCATCGTGTGTCCTGCTATAAGGATAGCATCGTGTGTCCTGCTAGGAGGATAGCATAGTGTGTCCTGCTAGGAGGATAGCATCGTGTGTCCTGCTAGGAGGATAGCATCATGTGTCCTGCTAGGAGGATAGCATCGTGTGTCCTGCTAGGAGGATAGCATCGTGTGTCCTGCTGTAAGGATAGCATCGTGTGTCCTGCTGTAAGGATAGCATTGTGTGTCCTGCTAGGAGGATAGCATCGTGTGTCCTGCTAGGAGGATAGCATCGTGTGTCCTGCTAGGAGGATAGCATCGTGTGTCCTGCTAGGAGGATAGCATCGTGTGTCCTGCTAGGAGGATAGCATCGTGTGTCCTGCTATAAGGATAGCATCACGTGTCCTGCTGTAAGGATAGCATCACGTGTCCTGCTGTAAGGATAGCATCGTGTGTCCTGCTAGGAGGATAGCATCGTGTGTCCTGCTAGGAGGATAGCATCATGTGTCCTGCTAGGAGGATAGCATCATGTGTCCTGCTAGGAGGATAGCATTGTGTGTCCTGCTAGGAGGATAGCATCATTTGTCCTCTCTCTCTCTTTCTCTCTTTCTCTCTCTCTCTCCCTTCTCTCCCTCTCTCTCTGTCTCTTTCTCTCTCTCCCTCTCTGTCTCTCTCTTTCTCTCTCTCTCTCTGTCTCTTGCTCTCTCCCTCTGTCTGCATCTTTTCTCTTTCTTTCTCTCTCTGTCTCCCGCTCTCTCTTTGGTCTCACCCCTTCCTTTCTCCCCCTCTCCCCCCTCTCTCTGTCTCTCATGGCTGGGGGGTCGCTCTGGATAAGAGTGTCTGCTAAATGACAAAAATAAATAAATCATCTCATAAACATGGAAGAGGAAGCACCTTTCTTTTGTCTGTCTGTCTGAAGAGAAGGAGAAGCCTGCCAAGGCCCTCAACTTCATCTACCTGTTGTCTCAGGTCCTGTGTGATGTCAAGAGGTTTCATCTACCTGTTGTCTCAGGTCCTGTGTGATGTCATGAGGTTTCATCTACCTGTTGTCTCAGGTCCTGTGTGATGTCATGAGGTTTTATCTACCTGCATGTCGGCAACATTTCAAATTGACCGCAAGAAGCCCTAACTGATATAGTATTTGACAAAAACAGAATCATTTACAACTTTGATTACACTAGGATCACATATGCCTTTCTATTTTATGCCCTACTTTAAAATCACTGTGAACTGTAATTCCTGGTGATTGTTATTAGTGTGTATATATATATATATATATATATATATATATATATATATATATATATATATATTTGTATTTTTTGTTAGTTTTTTGCCAAATAAAATCACCCCGCAGGCTGCCAATAAGAGAAGTGTCACGACTTCCACCGAGGTCGGTTCCTCTCCTTGTTCGGTCGGCGGTCAATGTCGCCGGTCTTCTAGCCATCATCGATCCACTTTTCATTTTCCATTGGTTTTGTCTTGTTTTCCCTCACACCTGGTTTCAATCCCCTCAATTACTTGTTGTGTATTTAGTGCTTGTGCACGTTCCCCGTGAGCGTACGACAGGTTATTTTGTGCCCATTTATCTTGTTGTTCTGGTTGCCGTTGGTTTTGCTTAATAAATCTCCGGTTATTACCCAGTTCTGCTCTCCTGCGCCTGACTTCTCTGCCGCCCATTACGCACCCCGCTACAAGAAGAATGTTTTATGGCACTGTGATGTTAAGAGCTGGGATTTCTCTGTATTTTACTAGCTGTATCCACCTTGTGGTTCTCTTACCTTCTCCTTCAGCTCCACTCCTCTCCCCGTCCCTCTCCCCATCCCTCTCTCCATCCCTCTCCCCCATCCCTCTCTCCGTCCCTCTCTCCGTCCCTCTCCGTCCCTCTCTCCGTCCCTCTCTCCGTCCCTCTCCCCGTCCCTCTCCCCATCCCTCTCTCCGTCCCTTTCCCCCATCTCTCTCTCCATCCCTCCAAAAATCTGAGCGGGCTGCCTCCTCTTCCATGTGTCCTTCTGTCCACTCCGTCTGTGCTTCAGTCTGGGCCACTGGGTGTATGATGACAGACAGTCCCTGAACAACGGCTCAACACCCACAAGAGAAACAGAGAAATAACCCTCCAAAACTGACTGAGGATTGCATTCTACTGAATCATATGAGAAGAGTGGGTTCGATTCCTGGGTCACACATATGTAAAAAAATATATATATTATATTATTAAATCTATATGACGATGCTTCTTCTTCTTATTCTGATGAATGAGGGGTACAGGACAGTAACTGTTGTTCTACTATGAATGAGGGGTACAGGACAGTAACTGTTGTTCTACTATGAATGAGGGGTACAGGACAGTAGCTGTTGTTCTACTATGAATGAGGGGTACAGGACAGTAGCTGTTCTACTATGAATGAGGGGTACAGGACAGTAGCTGTTCTACTATGAATGAGGGGTACAGGACAGTAGCTGTTGTTCTACTATGAATGAGGGGTACAGGACAGTAGCTGTTGTTCTACTATGAATGAGGGGTACAGGACAGTAGCTGTTGTTCTACTATGAATGAGGGGTACAGGACAGTAGCTGTTCTACTATGAATGAGGGGTACAGGACAGTAGCTGTTGTTCTACTATGAATGAGGGGTACAGGACAGTAGCTGTTGTTCTACTATGAATGAGGGGTACAGGACAGTAGCTGTTGTTCTACTATGAATGAGGGGTACAGGACAGTAGCTGTTGTTCTACTATGAATGAGGTGTACAGGACAGTAGGTGTTCTACTATGAATGAGGGGTACAGGACAGTAGGTGTTCTACTATGAATGAGGGGTACAGGACAGTAGGTGTTCTACTATGAATGAGGGGTACAGGACAGTAGCTGTTCTACTATGAATGAGGGGTACAGGACAGTAGCTGTTGTTCTACTATGAATGAGGGGTACAGGACAGTAGCTGTTCTACTATGAATGAGGGGTACAGGACAGTAGCTGTTCTACTATGAATGAGGGGTACAGGACAGTAGCTGTTGTTCTACTATGAATGAGGGGTACAGGACAGTAGGTGTTCTACTATGAATGAGGGGTACAGGACAGTAGCTGTTGTTCTACTATGAATGAGGGGTACAGGACAGTAGCTGTTGTTCTACTATGAATGAGGTGTACAGGACAGTAGCTGTTCTACTATGAATGAGGGGTACAGGACAGTAGCTGTTGTTCTACTATGAATGAGGGGTACAGGACAGTAGCTGTTGTTCTACTATGAATGAGTGGTACAGGACAGTAGCTGTTGTTCTACTATGAATGAGGGGTACAGGACAGTAGCTGTTGTTCTACTATGAATGAGGGGTACAGGACAGTAGCTGTTCTACTATGAATGAGGGGTACAGGACAGTACCTGTTGTTCTACTATGAATGAGGGGTACAGGACAGTAGCTGTTCTACTATGAATGAGGGGTACAGGACAGTAGGTGTTCTACTATGAATGAGGGGTACAGGACAGTAGCTGTTCTACTATGAATGAAGGGTACAGGACAATAGCTGTTGTTCTACTATGAATGAGGGGTACAGGACAGTAGCTGTTGTTCTACTATGAATGAGGGGTACAGGACAGTAGCTGTTCTACTATGAATGAGGGGTACAGGACAGTAGCTGTTGTTCTACTATGAATGAGGGGTACAGGACAGTAGCTGTTGTTCTACTATGAATGAGGGGTACAGGACAGTAGCTGTTGTTCTACTATGAATGAGGGGTACAGGACAGTAGCTGTTCTACTATGAATGAGGGGTACAGGACAGTACCTGTTGTTCTACTATGAATGAGGGGTACAGGACAGTAGCTGTTCTACTATGAATGAGGGGTACAGGACAGTAGGTGTTCTACTATGAATGAGGGGTACAGGACAGTAGCTGTTCTACTATGAATGAAGGGTACAGGACAATAGCTGTTGTTCTACTATGAATGAGGGGTACAGGACAGTAGCTGTTGTTCTACTATGAATGAGGGGTACAGGACAGTAGCTGTTCTACTATGAATGAGGGGTACAGGACAGTAGCTGTTGTTCTACTATGAATGAGGGGTACAGGACAGTAGCTGTTGTTCTACTATGAATGAGGGGTACAGGACAGTAGCTGTTGTTCTACTATGAATGAGGGGTACAGGACAGTAGCTGTTCTACTATGAATGAGGGGTACAGGACAGTAGCTGTTGTTCTACTATGAATGAGGGGTACAGGACAGTAGCTGTTGTTCTACTATGAATGAGGGGTACAGGACAGTAGCTGTTGTTCTGCTATGAATGAGGGGTACAGGACAGTAGCTGTTGTTCTACTATGAATGAGGGGTACAGGACAGTAGCTGTTGTTCTACTATGAATGAGGGGTACAGGACAGTAGCTGTTGTTCTACTATGAATGAGGGGTACAGGACAGTAGCTGTTGTTCTACTATGAATGAGGGGTACAGGACAGTAGCTGTTCTACTATGAATGAGGGGTACAGGACAGTAGCTGTTGTTCTACTATGAATGAGGGGTACAGGACAGTAGCTGTTGTTCTACTATGAATGAGGGGTAAAGGACAGTAGCTGTTCTACTATGAATGAGGGGTACAGGACAGTAGCTGTTGTTCTACTATGAATGAGGGGTACAGGACAGTAGCTGTTGTTCTACTATGAATGAGGGGTACAGGACAGTAGCTGTTCTACTATGAATGAGGGGTACAGGACAGTAGCTGTTGTTCTACTATGAATGAGGGGTACAGGACAGTAGCTGTTGTTCTACTATGAATGAGGGGTACAGGACAGTAGCTGTTGTTCTACTATGAATGAGGGGTACAGGACAGTAGCTGTTGTTCTGCTATGAATGAGGGGTACAGGACAGTAGCTGTTGTTCTACTATGAATGAGGGGTACAGGACAGTAGCTGTTGTTCTACTATGAATGAGGGGTACAGGACAGTAGCTGTTGTTCTACTATGAATGAGGGGTACAGGACAGTAGCTGTTGTTCTACTATGAATGAGGGGTACAGGACAGTAGCTGTTCTACTATGAATGAGGGGTACAGGACAGTAGCTGTTGTTCTACTATGAATGAGGGGTACAGGACAGTAGCTGTTGTTCTACTATGAATGAGGGGTACAGGACAGTAGCTGTTCTACTATGAATGAGGGGTACAGGACAGTAGCTGTTGTTCTACTATGAATGAGGGGTACAGGACAGTAGCTGTTGTTCTACTATGAATGAGGGGTACAGGACAGTAGCTGTTGTTCTACTATGAATGAGGGGTACAGGACAGTAGCTGTTGTTCTACTATGAATGAGGGGTACAGGACAGTAGCTGTTGTTCTACTATGAATGAGGGGTACAGGACAGTAGCTGTTGTTCTACTATGAATGAGGGGTACAGGACAGTAGCTGTTGTTCTACTATGAATGAGGGGTACAGGACAGTAGCTGTTGTTCTACTATGAATGAGGGGTACAGGACAGTAGCTGTTGTTCTACTATGAATGAGGGGTAAAGGACAGTAGCTGTTCTACTATGAATGAGGGGTACAGGACAGTAGCTGTTGTTCTACTATGAATGAGGGGTACAGGACAGTAGCTGTTGTTCTACTATGAATGAGGGGTACAGGACAGTAGCTGTTGTTCTACTATGAATGAGGGGTACAGGACAGTAGCTGTTCTACTATGAATGAGGGGTACAGGACAGTAGCTGTTCTACTATGAATGAGGGGTACAGGACAGTAGCTGTTGTTCTACTATGAATGAGGGGTACAGGACAGTAGCTGTTGTTCTACTATGAATGAGGGGTACAGGACAGTAGCTGTTGTTCTACTATGAATGAGGGGTACAGGACAGTAGCTGTTGTTCTACTATGAATGAGGGGTACAGGACAGTAGCTGTTGTTCTACTATGAATGAGGGGTACAGGACAGTAGCTGTTGTTCTACTATGAATGAGGGGTACAGGACAGTAGCTTGTTCTACTATGAATGAGGGGTACAGGACAGTAGCTGTTGTTCTACTATGAATGAGGGGTAAAGGACAGTAGCTGTTCTACTATGAATGAGGGGTACAGGACAGTAGCTGTTGTTCTACTATGAATGAGGGGTACAGGACAGTAGCTGTTCTACTATGAATGAGGGGTACAGGACAGTAGCTGTTGTTCTACTATGAATGAGGGGTACAGGACAGTAGCTGTTGTTCTACTATGAATGAGGGGTAAAGGACAGTAGCTGTTCTACTATGAATGAGGGGTACAGGACAGTAGCTGTTGTTCTACTATGAATGAGGGGTACAGGACAGTAGCTGTTGTTCTACTATGAATGAGGGGTACAGGACAGTAGCTGTTGTTCTACTATGAATGAGGGGTACAGGACAGTAGCTGTTGTTCTACTATGAATGAGGGGTACAGGACAGTAGCTGTTCTACTATGAATGAGGGGTACAGGACAGTAGCTGTTGTTCTACTATGAATGAGGGGTACAGGACAGTAGCTGTTGTTCTACTATGAATGAGGGGTACAGGACAGTAGCTGTTGTTCTACTATGAATGAGGGGTACAGGACAGTAGCTGTTCTACTATGAATGAGGGGTACAGGACAGTAGCTGTGTTCTACTATGAATGAGGGGTACAGGACAGTAGCTGTTGTTCTACTATGAATGAGGGGTACAGGACAGTAGCTGTTGTTCTACGAATGGGTACTATGAATGAGGGGTACAGGACAGTAGCTGTTGTTCTACTATGAATGAGGGGTACAGGACAGTAGCTGTTGTTCTACTATGAATGAGGGGTACAGGACAGTAGCTGTTCTACTATGAATGAGGGGTACAGGACAGTAGCTGTTGTTCTACTATGAATGAGGGGTACAGGACAGTAGCTGTTGTTCTACTATGAATGAGGGGTACAGGACAGTAGCTGTTGTTCTACTATGAATGAGGGGTACAGGACAGTAGCTGTTGTTCTACTATGAATGAGGGGTACAGGACAGTAGCTGTTGTTCTACTATGAATGAGGGGTACAGGACAGTAGCTGTTGTTCTACTATGAATGAGGGGTACAGGACAGTAGCTGTTGTTCTACTATGAATGAGGGGTACAGGACAGTAGCTGTTGTTCTACTATGAATGAGGGGTACAGGACAGTAGGTGTTCTACTATGAATGAGGGGTACAGGACAGTAGCTGTTGTTCTACTATGAATGAGGGGTACAGGACAGTAGCTGTTGTTCTACTATGAATGAGGGGTACAGGACAGTAGCTGTTGTTCTACTATGAATGAGGGGTACAGGACAGTAGCTGTTGTTCTACTATGAATGAGGGGTACAGGACAGTAGCTGTTGTTCTACTATGAATGAGGGGTACAGGACAGTAGCTGTTGTTCTACTATGAATGAGGGGTACAGGACAGTAGCTGTTGTTCTACTATGAATGAGGGGTACAGGACAGTAGCTGTTGTTCTACTATGAATGAGGGGTAAAGGACAGTAGCTGTTCTACTATGAATGAGGGGTACAGGACAGTAGCTGTTGTTCTACTATGAATGAGGGGTACAGGACAGTAGCTGTTGTTCTACTATGAATGAGGGGTACAGGACAGTAGCTGTTGTTCTACTATGAATGAGGGGTACAGGACAGTAGCTGTTCTACTATGAATGAGGGGTACAGGACAGTAGCTGTTCTACTATGAATGAGGGGTACAGGACAGTAGCTGTTGTTCTACTATGAATGAGGGGTACAGGACAGTAGCTGTTGTTCTACTATGAATGAGGGGTACAGGACAGTAGCTGTTGTTCTACTATGAATGAGGGGTACAGGACAGTAGCTGTTGTTCTACTATGAATGAGGGGTACAGGACAGTAGCTGTTGTTCTACTATGAATGAGGGGTACAGGACAGTAGCTGTTGTTCTACTATGAATGAGGGGTACAGGACAGTAGCTGTTGTTCTACTATGAATGAGGGGTACAGGACAGTAGCTTGTTCTACTATGAATGAGGGGTACAGGACAGTAGCTGTTGTTCTACTATGAATGAGGGGTACAGGACAGTAGCTGTTGTTCTACTATGAATGAGGGGTACAGGACAGTAGCTGTTGTTCTACTATGAATGAGGGGTACAGGACAGTAGCTGTTCTACTATGAATGAGGGGTACAGGACAGTAGCTGTTGTTCTACTATGAATGAGGGGTACAGGACAGTAGCTGTTGTTCTACTATGAATGAGGGGTACAGGACAGTAGCTGTTCTACTATGAATGAGGGGTACAGGACAGTAGCTGTTGTTCTACTATGAATGAGGGGTACAGGACAGTAGCTGTTGTTCTACTATGAATGAGGGGTACAGGACAGTAGCTGTTGTTCTACTATGAATGAGGGGTACAGGACAGTAGCTGTTCTACTATGAATGAGGGGTACAGGACAGTAGCTGTTCTACTATGAATGAGGGGTACAGGACAGTAGCTGTTGTTCTACTATGAATGAGGGGTACAGGACAGTAGCTGTTCTACTATGAATGAGGGGTACAGGACAGTAGCTGTTGTTCTACTATGAATGAGGGGTACAGGACAGTAGCTGTTCTACTATGAATGAGGGGTACAGGACAGTAGCTGTTGTTCTACTATGAATGAGGGGTACAGGACAGTAGCTGTTCTACTATGAATGAGGGGTACAGGACAGTACCTGTTGTTCTACTATGAATGAGGGGTACAGGACAGTAGCTGTTCTACTATGAATGAGGGGTACAGGACAGTAGCTGTTGTTCTACTATGAATGAGGGGTACAGGACAGTAGCTGTTGTTCTACTATGAATGAGGGGTACAGGACAGTAGCTGTTGTTCTACTATGAATGAGGGGTACAGGACAGTAGCTGTTCTACTATGAATGAGGGGTACAGGACAGTAGCTGTTGTTCTACTATGAATGAGGGGTACAGGACAGTAGCTGTTGTTCTACTATGAATGAGGGGTACAGGACAGTAGCTGTTGTTCTACTATGAATGAGGGGTACAGGACAGTAGCTGTTGTTCTACTATGAATGAGGGGTACAGGACAGTAGCTGTGTTCTACTATGAATGAGGGGTACAGGACAGTAGCTGTTGTTCTACTATGAATGAGGGGTACAGGACAGTAGCTGTTCTACTATGAATGAGGGGTACAGGACAGTAGCTGTTGTTCTACTATGAATGAGGGGTACAGGACAGTAGCTGTTGTTCTACTATGAATGAGGGGTACAGGACAGTAGCTGTTGTTCTACTATGAATGAGGGGTACAGGACAGTAGCTGTTCTACTATGAATGAGGGGTACAGGACAGTAGCTGTTGTTCTACTATGAATGAGGGGTACAGGACAGTAGCTGTTGTTCTACTATGAATGAGGGGTACAGGACAGTAGCTGTTCTACTATGAATGAGGGGTACAGGACAGTAGCTGTTGTTCTACTATGAATGAGGGGTACAGGACAGTAGCTGTTCTACTATGAATGAGGGGTACAGGACAGTAGCTGTTGTTCTACTATGAATGAGGGGTACAGGACAGTAGCTGTTGTTCTACTATGAATGAGGGGTACAGGACAGTAGCTGTTGTTCTACTATGAATGAGGGGTACAGGACAGTAGCTGTTGTTCTACTATGAATGAGGGGTACAGGACAGTAGCTGTTGTTCTACTATGAATGAGGGGTACAGGACAGTAGCTGTTGTTCTACTATGAATGAGGGGTACAGGACAGTAGCTGTTGTTCTACTATGAATGAGGGGTACAGGACAGTAGCTGTTGTTCTACTATGAATGAGGGGTACAGGACAGTAGCTGTTGTTCTACTATGAATGAGGGGTACAGGACAGTAGCTGTTCTACTATGAATGAGGGGTACAGGACAGTAGCTGTTGTTCTACTATGAATGAGGGGTACAGGACAGTAGCTGTTGTTCTACTATGAATGAGGGGTACAGGACAGTAGCTGTTGTTCTACTATGAATGAGGGGTACAGGACAGTAGCTGTTCTACTATGAATGAGGGTTACAGGACAGTAGCTGTTGTTCTACTATGAATGAGGGGTACAGGACAGTAGCTGTTGTTCTACTATGAATGAGGGGTACAGGACAGTAGCTGTTGTTCTACTATGAATGAGGGGTACAGGACAGTAGCTGTTGTTCTACTATGAATGAGGGGTACAGGACAGTAGCTGTTGTTCTACTATGAATGAGGGGTACAGGACAGTAGCTGTTGTTCTACTATGAATGAGGGGTACAGGACAGTAGCTGTTGTTCTACTATGAATGAGGGGTACAGGACAGTAGCTGTTGTTCTACTATGAATGAGGGGTACAGGACAGTAGCTGTTGTTCTACTATGAATGAGGGGTACAGGACAGTAGCTGTTCTACTATGAATGAGGGGTACAGGACAGTAGCTGTTGTTCTACTATGAATGAGGGGTACAGGACAGTAGCTGTTCTACTATGAATGAGGGGTACAGGACAGTAGCTGTTCTACTATGAATGAGGGGTACAGGACAGTAGCTGTTCTACTATGAATGAGGGGTACAGGACAGTAGGTGTTCTACTATGAATGAGGGGTACAGGACAGTAGCTGTTGTTCTACTATGAATGAGGGGTACAGGACAGTAGCTGTTGTTCTACTATGAATGAGGGGTACAGGACAGTAGCTGTTGTTCTACTATGAATGAGGGGTACAGGACAGTAGCTGTTGTTCTACTATGAATGAGGGGTACAGGACAGTAGCTGTTGTTCTACTATGAATGAGGGGTACAGGACAGTAGCTGTTCTACTATGATTGAGGGGTACAGGACAGTAGCTGTTGTTCTACTATGAATGAGGGGTACAGGACAGTAGCTGTTGTTCTACTATGAATGAGGGGTACAGGACAGTAGCTGTTGTTCTACTATGAATGAGGGGTACAGGACAGTAGCTGTTGTTCTACTGTGAATGAGGGGTACAGGACAGTAGCTGTTGTTCTACTATGAATGAGGGGTACAGGACAGTAGCTGTTCTACTATGAATGAGGGGTACAGGACAGTAGCTGTTGTTCTACTATGAATGAGGGGTACAGGACAGTAGCTGTTGTTCTACTATGAATGAGGGGTACAGGACAGTAGCTGTTCTACTATGAATGAGGGGTACAGGACAGTAGCTGTTGTTCTACTATGAATGAGGGGTACAGGACAGTAGCTGTTGTTCTACTATGAATGAGGGGTACAGGACAGTAGCTGTTGTTCTACTATGAATGAGGGGTACAGGACAGTACCTGTTGTTCTACTATGAATGAGTGGTACAGGACAGTAGCTGTTCTACTATGAATGAGGGGTACAGGACAGTAGCTGTTGTTCTGCTATGAATGAGGGGTACAGGACAGTAGCTGTTGTTCTACTATGAATGAGGGGTACAGGACAGTAGCTGTTGTTCTACTATGAATGAGGGGTACAGGACAGTAGCTGTTGTTCTACTATGAATGAGGGGTACAGGACAGTAGCTGTTGTTCTACTATGAATGAGGGGTACAGGACAGTAGCTGTTCTACTATGAATGAGGGGTACAGGACAGTAGCTGTTCTACTATGAATGAGGGGTACCGGACAGTAGCTGTTGTTCTACTATGAATGAGGGGTACAGGACAGTAGCTGTTCTACTATGAATGAGGGGTACAGGACAGTAGCTGTTCTACTATGAATGAGGTGTACAGGACAGTAGCTGTTGTTCTACTATGAATGAGGTGTACAGGACAGTAGCTGTTCTACTATGAATGAGGGGTACAGGACAGTAGCTGTTGTTCTGCTATGAATGAGGGGTACAGGACAGTAGCTGTTGTTCTACTATGAATGAGGGGTACAGGACAGTAGCTGTTGTTCTACTATGAATGAGGGGTACAGGACAGTAGCTGTTGTTCTACTATGAATGAGGGGTACAGGACAGTAGCTGTTGTTCTACTATGAATGAGGGGTACAGGACAGTAGCTGTTCTACTATGAATGAGGGGTACAGGACAGTAGCTGTTGTTCTACTATGAATGAGGGGTACAGGACAGTAGCTGTTGTTCTACTATGAATGAGGGGTACAGGACAGTAGCTGTTGTTCTACTATGAATGAGGGGTACAGGACAGTAGCTGTTGTTCTACTATGAATGAGGGGTACAGGACAGTAGCTGTTCTACTATGAATGAGGGGTACAGGACAGTAGCTGTTGTTCTACTATGAATGAGGGGTACAGGACAGTAGCTGTTGTTCTACTATGAATGAGGGGTACAGGACAGTAGCTGTTGTTCTACTATGAATGAGGGGTACAGGACAGTAGCTGTTGTTCTACTATGAATGAGGGGTACAGGACAGTAGCTGTTGTTCTACTATGAATGAGGGGTACAGGACAGTAGCTGTTGTTCTACTATGAATGAGGGGTACAGGACAGTAGGTGTTCTACTATGAATGAGGGGTACTGGACAGTAGCTGTTGTTCTACTATGAATGAGGGGTACAGGACAGTAGCTGTTGTTCTACTATGAATGAGGGGTACAGGACAGTAGCTGTTGTTCTACTATGAATGAGGGGTACAGGACAGTAGCTGTTGTTCTACTATGAATGAGGTGTACAGGACAGTAGGTGTTCTACTATGAATGAGGGGTACAGGACAGTAGCTGTTCTACTATGAATGAGGGGTACAGGACAGTAGCTGTTCTACTATGAATGAGGGGTACAGGACAGTAGCTGTTCTACTATGAATGAGGGGTACAGGACAGTAGCTGTTGTTCTACTATGAATGAGGGGTACAGGACAGTAGCTGTTGTTCTACTATGAATGAGGGGTACAGGACAGTAGCTGTTCTACTATGAATGAGGGGTACAGGACAGTAGCTGTTGTTCTACTATGAATGAGGGGTACAGGACAGTAGCTGTTGTTCTACTATGAATGAGGGGTACAGGACAGTAGCTGTTGTTCTACTATGAATGAGGGGTACAGGACAGTAGCTGTTGTTCTACTATGAATGAGGGGTACAGGACAGTAGCTGTTGTTCTACTATGAATGAGGGGTACAGGACAGTAGCTGTTGTTCTACTATGAATGAGGGGTACAGGACAGTAGCTGTTGTTCTACTATGAATGAGGGGTACAGGACAGTACCTGTTGTTCTACTATGAATGAGTGGTACAGGACAGTAGCTGTTCTACTATGAATGAGGGGTACAGGACAGTAGCTGTTGTTCTGCTATGAATGAGGGGTACAGGACAGTAGCTGTTGTTCTACTATGAATGAGGGGTACAGGACAGTAGCTGTTGTTCTACTATGAATGAGGGGTACAGGACAGTAGCTGTTCTACTATGAATGAGGGGTACCGGACAGTAGCTGTTGTTCTACTATGAATGAGGGGTACAGGACAGTAGCTGTTGTTCTACTATGAATGAGGGGTACAGGACAGTAGCTGTTGTTCTACTATGAATGAGGGGTACAGGACAGTAGCTGTTGTTCTACTATGAATGAGGGGTACAGGACAGTAGCTGTTCTACTATGAATGAGGGGTACAGGACAGTAGCTGTTCTACTATGAATGAGGTGTACAGGACAGTAGCTGTTGTTCTACTATGAATGAGGTGTACAGGACAGTAGCTGTTCTACTATGAATGAGGGGTACAGGACAGTAGCTGTTGTTCTACTATGAATGAGGGGTACAGGACAGTAGCTGTTGTTCTACTATGAATGAGGGGTACAGGACAGTAGCTGTTGTTCTACTATGAATGAGGGGTACAGGACAGTAGCTGTTCTACTATGAATGAGGGGTACAGGACAGTAGCTGTTGTTCTACTATGAATGAGGGGTACAGGACAGTAGCTGTTGTTCTACTATGAATGAGGGGTACAGGACAGTAGCTGTTGTTCTACTATGAATGAGGGGTACAGGACAGTAGCTGTTGTTCTACTATGAATGAGGGGTACAGGACAGTAGCTGTTCTACTATGAATGAGGGGTACAGGACAGTAGCTGTTGTTCTACTATGATTGAGGTGTACAGGACAGTAGCTGTTGTTCTACTATGAATGAGGGGTACAGGACAGTAGCTGTTGTTCTACTATGAATGAGGGGTACAGGACAGTAGCTGTTGTTCTACTATGAATGAGGGGTACAGGACAGTAGGTGTTCTACTATGAATGAGGGGTACTGGACAGTAGCTGTTGTTCTACTATGAATGAGGGGTACAGGACAGTAGCTGTTGTTCTACTATGAATGAGGGGTACAGGACAGTAGCTGTTGTTCTACTATGAATGAGGGGTACAGGACAGTAGCTGTTGTTCTACTATGAATGAGGTGTACAGGACAGTAGGTGTTCTACTATGAATGAGGGGTACAGGACAGTAGCTGTTCTACTATGAATGAGGGGTACAGGACAGTAGCTGTTCTACTATGAATGAGGGGTACAGGACAGTAGCTGTTGTTCTACTATGAATGAGGGGTACAGGACAGTAGCTGTTGTTCTACTATGAATGAGGGGTACAGGACAGTAGCTGTTGTTCTACTATGAATGAGGGGTACAGGACAGTAGCTGTTCTACTATGAATGAGGGGTACAGGACAGTAGCTGTTGTTCTGCTATGAATGAGGGGTACAGGACAGTAGCTGTTGTTCTACTATGAATGAGGGGTACAGGACAGTAGCTGTTGTTCTACTATGAATGAGGGGTACAGGACAGTAGCTGTTGTTCTACTATGAATGAGGGGTACAGGACAGTAGCTGTTGTTCTACTATGAATGAGGGGTACAGGACAGTAGCTGTTGTTCTACTATGAATGAGGGGTACAGGACAGTAGCTGTTGTTCTACTATGAATGAGGGGTACAGGACAGTAGCTGTTGTTCTACTATGAATGAGGGGTACAGGACAGTAGCTGTTGTTCTACTATGAATGAGGGGTACAGGACAGTAGCTGTTCTACTATGAATGAGGGGTACAGGACAGTAGCTGTTCTACTATGAATGAGGGGTACAGGACAGTAGCTGTTGTTCTACTATGAATGAGGGGTACAGGACAGTAGCTGTTCTACTATGAATGAGGGGTACAGGACAGTAGCTGTTGTTCTACTATGAATGAGGGGTACAGGACAGTAGCTGTTCTACTATGAATGAGGGGTACAGGACAGTAGCTGTTCTACTATGAATGAGGGGTACAGGACAGTAGCTGTTGTTCTACTATGAATGAGGGGTACAGGACAGTAGCTGTTCTACTATGAATGAGGGGTACCGGACAGTAGCTGTTGTTCTACTATGAATGAGGGGTACAGGACAGTAGCTGTTGTTCTGCTATGAATGAGGGGTACAGGACAGTAGCTGTTCTACTATGAATGAGGGGTACAGGACAGTAGCTGTTCTACTATGCAGCCCTCGTTCTCTCCCTTCATCCTTCACCAACATGTGTGACCTGCACCAGTCACTGACTGACATAATGATGCATGGTTGGAAAGTAGGAGGGGTACCATGTGCTTTTTCCTCTCCTTCTTTCTCTCTCCCTCTCTCTCTCTCTGTCTCTCTCTCATCTCTCTCTCTCTCGCTCTCCCTGTATCTCTCTCTCTGTCTCTCTCCTCTCTCTGTCTCTCTCTCTCCTCTCTCTCTCTCTCTCTCCCTGTATCTCTTTCTCTCTTCCTCTCTCTTTCTCTCTGTATCTTTCTCTCTCTCTCTTTTCTATCTCCCTCTCTCTCTTCTCTCTCTCTTCTCTCTCTCTCTCCCTCTGTCTCTCTCCTCTCTCTCTGTCTTTTTCTCCTCTCTCTGTCTCTATCTCTCTTCTCTATCTCTCTCTCTCTCTTCTCTATCTCTCTCGATCTCTCTTTCTCTCTCTGTATCTTTCTCTCTTCTCTCGATCTCCCTCTCTCTTCTCTCTTCTCTCTCTTCTCTCCCAAGACTCTTGTTAGAATGTAAAAAAAGCCTGGAGGCTTGTTAAAACTTTATATACTGTACAATCACAGTAATTGACTAGAATGTTCAAGTTCCCCAGTCATGCTCGTAATTTATGAAGTCCCTATGAAAGTTTAATAGCTGAAAGGTTTCTTACAGTCAGTCAACACTATCTAAATCATTCCAGGGCTGTCTCACACTCTCTCGCTCTCTCGCTCTCCATCTCTCTCTATCAATTCAATTTAAGGGCTACATTGTTATGGAAAACATATGTTTACAAAGCTAGTGGAATATAAATATACAATAAAAATGAACAGTAAATATTACACTCACAAAAGTTCCAAAAGAATAAAGACATTTCAAATGTCATTATGTCTATACACAGTGTTGTAATGATGTACAAATAGTTAAAGTACAAAAGGGAAAATAAATAAACATAAATATGTTGTATTTACAATGGTGTTTGTTCTTCACTGGTTGACCTTTTCTTGTGGCAACAGGTCACAAATCTTGCTGCTGTGATTGGTCACTGTGGTATTTCACCAGAGAATTGATCAGATAATTGATCTGATGCGCTCCAGAGCACCTAAACCTGCCGTTGTTTCTTGGTGTGCAGCAGTTCTATCGCATTAATATGTTTTATGGGAAAAGGGTTGGAAACAGGAGTCTCCGTAATGACAGTCTAAACAGACTACCTACAACTGGTAAACAGCAGTCTCCGTAATGACAGTCTAAACAGACTACCTACAACTGGTAAACAGCAGTCTCCGTAATGACAGTCTAAACAGACTACCTACAACTGGTAAACAGCAGTCTCCGTAATGACAGTCTAAACAGACTACCTACAACTGGTAAACAGCAGTCTCCGTAATGACAGTCTAAACAGACTACCTACAACTGGTAAACAGCAGTCTCCGTAATGACAGTCTAAACAGACTACCTACAACTGGTAAACAGCAGTCTCCGTAATGACAGTCTAAACAGACTACCTACAACTGGTAAACAGCAGTCTCCGTAATGACAGTCTAAACAGACTACCTACAACTGGTAAACAGCAGTCTCCGTAATGACAGTCTAAACAGACTACCTACAACTGGTAAACAGCAGTCTCCGTAATGACAGTCTAAACAGACTACCTACAACTGGTAAACAGCAGTCTCCGTAATGACAGTCTAAACAGACTACCTACAACTGGTAAACAGCAGTCTCCGTAATGACAGTCTAAACAGACTACCTACAACTGGTAAACAGAAGTCTCCGTAATGACAATCTAAACAGACTACCTACAACTGGTAAACGGAAGTCTCCGTAATGATAATCTAAACAGACTACCTACATCTGGTAAACGGGAGTCTCCGTAATGACAATCTAAACAGACTACCTACAACTGGTAAACAGAAGTCTCCGTAATGACAATCTAAACAGACTACCTACATCTGGTAAACGGGAGTCTCCGTAATGACAAATCTAAACAGACTACCTACAACTGGTAAAGAGCAGTCTCCGTAATGACAATCTAAACAGACTACCTACAAATGGTAAACAGGGGTCTCCGTAATGACAATCTACGGTGCATTCGGAAAGTATTCAGACCCCTTGACTTTTTCCACATTTTGTTACGTTACAGCCTTATTCTAAAATTGATTAAATTGTTTTTTTTCCCCCTCATCAATCTACACACAATACCCCATAATGACATCACAATACCCCATAATGACATCACAATACCCCATAATGACATCACAATACCCCATAACGACATCACAATACCCCATAACGACATCACAATACCCCATAATTACAAAGAAAAAACTGGTTTTATTACATTTACATAAGTATTCAGACCCTTTCTCAGTACTTTGTTGAAGCACCTTTGGCAGCGATTACAGCCTTGAGTCTTCTTTGGGTATGACGCTACAAGCTTGGTACACCTGTATTTGAGGAGTTTCTCCCATTCTTCTCTGCAGATCCTCTCAAACTCTGTCAGATTGGATGAGAAGCGTCGCTGCACAGCTATTTTCAGGTCTCTCCAGAGATGTTCAATCGGGTTCAGGTCTGGGCTCTGGCTGGGCCACTCAAGGACATTCAGAGACATTTCCCGAAGCCACTCCTGCTTTGTCTTGGCTGTGTGCTTAGGATCGTTGTCCTGTTGGAAGGTGAACCTTCTCCCCAGTCTGAGGTCCTGAGTGCAGGTTTTCATCAAACATCTCTCTGTACTTGGCTCCGTCCGATCCTGAAGAGTCTCCCAGTCCCTGCCGCTGAAAAACATCCTCACAGCATAATGCTGCCACCACCATGCTTCACCGTAGGGATGGTGCCAGGTTTCCTCCAGACGTGATGCTTGTCAATCTTGGTTTCATCCGATCAGAGAATCTTGTTTCTCATGGTCTGAGAGTCCTTTAGGTACCTTTTGGCAAAGTCCAAGCAGGCTGTCATGTGCCTTTTACAGAGGAGTGGCTTCCGTCTGGCCAGTCTACCATAAAGGCCTGATTGGTGGAGTGCTGCAGAGATGGTTGACCTTCTAGAAGGTTCTCCCATCTCCACAGAGGAACTCTGGAGATCTGTCAGAGTGACCATCAGGTTGTTTCTCACTTCCCTGACCAAGGCCCTTCTCCCCCAATTGCTCAGTTTGGCCGGGCGGTCAGCTGTAGGAATAGTCTTGTTGGTTCCAAACTTCTTCCATTAAAAACTTCTTAGGGCTAGAGGTCCCGCTAACTGGAGGGTGCGCAATTCAAATAAATAATCATTAAAATGATGGATTTTAAACATTTATGTACATGTCTTATATCGGCTGAAAGCTTAAATTCTTGTTAATCTAACTGCACTGTCCGATTTACAGTAGCTATTACAGCGAAAACATGCCATGCGATTGTTTGAGGACGGCGCCCCACATCAAAATATTTTTCCACCGGCACAGGTTTCATACATTCACAAATAACGATTAAATATTCACTTACTTTTTGAAAATCGTCCTCTGATTTGTCATCCAAAGGGTCCCATCTATAACATGTAGTGTCGTTTTGTTAGATAAAATCCTTCTTTATATCCCAAAAAGTCTAGTTAGTTGGCACCATCGATTTGAGTAATCCACTTGTTCAACCTGCAGAGAAAGGAATCCAAAAATCTACCCCTAATCTTTGTTTCAACAAGTCAAAATACGTTTCTATTTACTCCTGAGATACCCTAAAATGTAATCAAACTATAATATTTCTTAAATAAGTATGTTCAATAGGAAGCCGATTTTAACAGGTGCGTAATGTCTTCATAGCGCGGGCAAAAACAAATTTCCAAGACAGTGTCCTTCTGCTAAAACTGATATTTCTTCTTTGTTTTTGAAGTTACAAGCCTGAAACCTTGAACATATATTGCTGACACCCTGTGGAAGCCATAGGAATTGCATCCCAGGGAGCTAATTTTCAATATGACCTTTCTCTTGAATTTCTAAGAGGGTGGTCTCTCAAAAAAATAATTCTGGTTTGTTTTTCTTTGAATTTTCTCCTACCATATCTATTGTGTTATATTCTCCTACATTTTTTTAAACATTTCTAAAAACTTCAAAGTGTTTTC
>NC_138308.1:46890000-46920000 GCF_965601325.2 Salmo salar
GTCATGGAGGATCATGACGTCCGTTCTATAGCCACTAATCTGGGCCAGGCCCGAGCTCTGTCCAGCGCGGTGCTTCGCTGTAAACAGCAGCCTGGGGAGTCGGCCTTAGCCGCTCAGCAGCGCATTAGAGGCCGCTCCAACAGCTTCGGCCACACCAACAACCTCTACATGCAAGGGATGCATAACATGACCCAGGGGATGAGCAGCATGGCCATGGACCCCCACACGATGCATCAGCAGCCCCCCACCACCCTCCAGACCTTCAGCCCCAGGATGGGAGAGTTCCTGGGCAGGAGACCCAACAGCGCCCCATCTCAACACCTCCTGGAGACCACCACGTACGGAGCACCCCGAGGGACCTTCCCCGTCAGCTCCGGGGGATACGGTAACGCCGTCACCCAGGCAAGACCGCTATCCATGTACAACGCCCACACCGGCATCGCCATGTCCGCCCTGCAGCACCAGCAGCCTACTGCCACCAACACCCCCGGAGGAATGGCCCCCAAAACCTTCTCTGGTTCTTACTCCCCCATGGAGCTCATGAAGAGAGCCCCCAATATGCCCCCCATGTCACCTGGGGTGGTTCAGAGCCCCCTGCACAGCCCCCAGCTGCTGAGGAAGGGGACGTCCAATGCAGGGGAGAGCGGTGTGGTCGTAGCAGCGTCGTCCACCTCCCACCAGATACAGACCCTTAACAACAACAGGACGGCAGGACGGAGGACGGGACCACCTGTCATTGTTTCTACCATGGCTGCCTCGCCTGATACAAGTAACCACAGTCCTCTGACCTCGCTATCCCTCCTCTCCTCTCCTCTCCTCTCCAACTCCTCTCCAACTCCTCTCCAACTCCTCTCCAACTCCTCTCCAACTCCTCTCCTCTCCAACTCCTCTCCTCTCCAACTCCTCTCCAACTCCTCTCCAACTCCTCTCCTCTCCAACTCCTCTCCAACTCCTCTCCTCTCCAACTCTCCTCCTCTCCTCCTCTCCTCTCCAACTCCTCTCCTCTCCAACTCCTCTCCAACTCCTCTCCAACTCCTCTCCTCTCCAACTCTCCTCCTCAACTCCTCTCCAACTCCTCTCCTCTCCAACTCCTCTCCTCTCCAACTCTCCTCCTCAACTCCTCTCCTCTCCAACTCCTCTCCTCTCCAACTCCTCTGACCTCGCTATCTCTCCTCTCCAACTCCTCTCCTCTCCAACTCCTCTCCTCTCCAACTCCTCTCCTTTCCTCTCCTCTCCAACTCCACTCCTCTCCTCTCCTCTCCAACTCCTCTTCAACTCCTCTTTCCTCCTCTCCAACTCCTCTCCTCTCCTGTCCTCTCTCTCCTGACTTTAGCTTGGCTTGTCATTGTTCCTTTTAGTTTGTCCATATGTTACTTATTCAAACGTTCTTCCTATCTGTCCTATATCTATCTAGTTTCCTATTGGCTGGATTTAGTTGACGTTGGAGCGTTGGGCTTTCATTAGAATCTGTTTGTGCTGTATGTTGATGTTTTTACAGAACAATGATAACTCTATGTGTTTCATGATTAATGTTTTCTAAAGCTTAAATATTTACGTTTTATATCAACAACCTTTTTAATGAATTGATGAAGAATACTGTGTGATACTGTATATGTGACATGATAATCAACTTTACCTGACAGGTCTGTTTTTAAATGGTGACACTATTTATACAACCAGCAGCACTGCTGTAGACCCGTGTCCTTAGAGCTCCTGTCTGTCTGTGATCCCTGTTTAAATACAACCAGTAGCACCGCTGTAGACCCGTGTCCTTAGAGCTCCTGTCTGTCTGTGGTCCCTGTTTAAATACAACCAGCAGCACCGCTGTAGACCCGTGTCCTTAGAGCTCCTGTCTGTCTGTGATCCCTGTTTAAATACAACCAGTAGCACCACTGTAGACCCGTGTCCTTAGAGCTCCTGTCTGTCTGTGGTCCCTGTTTAAATACAACCAGTAGCACCGCTGTAGACCCGTGTCCTTAGAGCTCCTGTCTATCTGTGATCCCTGTTTAAATACAACCAGTAGCACCACTGTAGACCCGTGTCCTTAGAGCTCCTGTCTGTCTGTGGTCCCTGTTTAAATACAACCAGTAGCACCGCTGTAGACCCGTGTCCTTAGAGCTCCTGTCTGTCTGTGATCCCTGTTTAAATACAACCAGCAGCACCGCTGTAGACCCGTGTCCTTAGAGCTCCTGTCTGTCTGTGATCCCTGTTTAAATACATCCAGCAGCACTAACCCTAACCATTGTAAATCCTAAAAATCGTACCCGCGGTTTGAGTTGAAATTCACTCAAGTTGTTTGGGTTTTGTAGTGACACGTTGTGTTGCTCGTTTGTTTCTGCAAACTTGGATTGGATAGGTGATGTCCTATCTGTAGTCAGGGTGTGAATTTTGGAGCTAAACAATATGAGTAGAGGAAGTGATGACGTTGCTGAGAATGACATGTCATATTTACCTATTAAATATTGAAACTATTTTCCTTGACTACGTATTTATCGTTTCATTACAAGGCTACTTTTCAACGTAATCTCATTCATTATTCCTATTTAAAAGTATTTTTTTGAACAACAAAGGGGGAAGCTTTGTTAGCTGCTGGTTGTTTCCAGATGCAGTGTGTTTGACAGAGTCTCTGTCTCTCCATTCTACTCTGCTGTCTCCTCTCATCAGGAGCCAGTGTGTTTGACAGAGTCTCTGTCTCTCGATTCTACTCTGTTGTCTTCTCTCGTCAAGAGCCAGTGTGTTTGACAGTCTCTGTCTCCTCTCATCAAGAGCCAGTGTGTTTGACAGAGTCTCTGTCTCTCCATTCTACTCTGTTGTCTCCTCTCATCAAGAGCCAGTGTGTTTGACAGAGTCTCTGTCTCTCCATTCTACTCTGTTGTCTCCTCTCATCAAGAGCCAGTGTGTTTGACAGTCTCTGTCTCTCCATTCTACTCTGTTGTCTCCTCTCATCAGGAGCCAGTGTGTTTGACAGTCTCTGTCTCTCCATTCTACTCTGCTGTCTCCTCTCATCAGGAGCCAGTGTGTTTGACAGTCTCTGTCTCTCCATTCTACTCTGCTGTCTCCTCTCATCAGGAGCCAGTGTGTTTGACAGTCTCTGTCTCTCCATTCTACTCTGCTGTCTCCTCTCATCAGGAGCTTAGTGTCCACACATCCTGTTACTAGAATTGGATGTGTGGGTGTCACATGGAATCATTTGTAATCTCTAGCTAGCTTCTGTTTTTAGACAGCCTAGATACACACACACACACACACACACACACACACACACACACACACACACACACACACACACACACACACACACACACACACACACACACACACACACACACACACACACACACACACACAGAGTCTCAATATCTACTAGGATTAGCAGTTGTTTTTTATTGGTGACATTCCTCAGCCTTAAACCCTCCACCCTCCCGTTCCAGGAAGTAGAGCGAATCTGATCGTATGGCTCAGACTGAAAAGTTGATGGAAAGTCAATCTTTCATTTCCACTCTGTGTATTGCTTTGCTTTTGTTCACTGTCTGACATTTTCCACAATATTTCACCATTTATTCAAGCAGTTCAGTGTGTGTGTGTGTGTGTGTGTGGTGTGTGTGTGTGTGTGTGTGTGTGTGTGTGTGTGTGTGTGTGTGTTGACATGTTTTGGGGAATAGTTGTTATTCCCCTGGTTGTTCAGGTTGAGTTCCTGCTTAGAAATCCTCACAAATCTATTTACACAGCTACCACGTAAAGCATGGTTACCACGTAAAGCATAGCTACCACGTAAAGCATGGTTACCACGTAAAGCATGGTTACCACGTAAAGCATGGTTACCACGTAAAGCATAGCTACCACGTAAAGCATGGTTACCACGTAAAGCATAGCTACCACGTAAAGCATGGTTACCACGTAAAGCATGGTTACCACGTAAAGCATGGTTACCACGTAAAGCATGGTTACCACGTAAAGCATGGCTACCACGTAAAGCATGGTTACCACGTAAAGCATGGTTACCACGTAAAGCATAGCTACCACGTAAAGCATGGTTACCACGTAAAGCATAGCTACCACGTAAAGCATGGTTACCACGTAAAGCATAGCTACCACGTAAAGCATAGCTACCACGTAAAGCATGGCTACCACGTAAAGCATATCTACCACGTAAAGCATAGCTACCACGTAAAGCATAGCTACCACATAAGGCATAGCTACCACGTAAAGCATGGTTACCACGTAAAGCATAGCTACCACGTAAAGCATGGGTACCACGTAAAGCATAGCTACCACGTAAAGCATAGCTACCACGTATAGCATAGCTACCACGTAAAGCAGGGCTACCACGTAAAGCATAGCTACCACGTAAAGCATAGCTACCACGTAAAGCAGGGCTACCACGTAAAGCATATCTACCACGTAAAGCATAGCTACCACGTAAAGCATAGCTACCACGTAAAGCATAGCTACCACGTAAAGCATGGCTACCACGTAAAGCATGGCTACCACGTAAAGCATAGCTACCACGTAAAGCATAGCTACCACATAAAGCTTAGCTACCACGTAAAGCATAGCTACCACGTAAAGCATGGCTACCACGTAAAGCATAGCTACCACGTAAAGCATAGCTACCACGTAAAGCATAGCTACCACGTAAAGCATGGTTACCACGTAAACCATAGCTACCATGTAAAGCATAGCTACCACGTAAAGCTTAGCTACCACGTAAAGCATAGCTACCACGTAAAGCATGGCTACCACGTAAAGCATAGCTACCACGTAAAGCATAGCTACCACGTAAAGCATAGCTACCACGTAAAGCATGGTTACCACGTAAACCATAGCTACCATGTAAAGCATGGTTACCACGTAAACCATAGCTACCACGTAAAGCATGGTTACCACGTAAACCATAGCTACCACGTAAAGCATGGTTACCACGTAAACCATAGCTACCGTGTAAATCATATCTACCACGTAAAGCACAGCTACCACGTGTGACGGATGAATCAGAATTAGTTGGGTAACATAGATAATTAAGATGTTTTATTTGCATAATATGCTTATGTGAGATACTTGTTATTAGAATGTATCCTTTTGGACTCTGGTGTTGGCAGTTGCACTTTTCCCTCAGCTGGGTCTCAGTCACTTGGGGCCCAGAGAGGGGAGAGGTCAGACTTGTCTTTTACATGTCCCTGGTGCTATGCAGAATATCAGAAAGGGAAGAGGAAAGGATGGAACATTGTCTTCATATGTGAATGTGTCTTTACCTATTCTTAAACCATGTGAAGGGATGGCGTGATTAATGGGGAACCAATTACTTGTCTCCACAATGTCTGTGCGCAAGTCACTCCCCTCAGTGAGCTTTTCCAGGAGTGGGATCAAGAGGGGGTTTACTTGAGATGGGAGTATCTAGAGTTGACAATTGAGTTATGCCATTGGATGGGATGGTGTTTTTGTACTATGAAGTACCAGGAATGAGATTAGAACCTCGTCTTAGGGACCAAACTGAACGATAATTTATAGCGAATGTTATCTGGTTAAGGGATACTCCTTTCTCATTTATAAAGTCCCTTTGTGAACTGTTTCTAAGATCTGTGGTTCGTCATGTAGGTTGAGAGGGGTGTATCTTGGCTATAAAAGATCTTTGTACTTTTGTGTTGACACTTTCAATGTTTCATTAGAGATAGCGCATCATTGAAAGTCAAGTGCTTTTGCAAAGCTCTTATTATTAAAGATGTAGTTTAAGTATAACTCTGACTGGTGTGTGAAGTTTGTAACTCTCCTCATTTGGTAATGCAGAAATTAGACACAACACACGTAAAGCACAGCTACCACGTAAAGCATAGCTATCACGTAAATCATAGCTATCACGTAAATCATAGCTAACATGTAATTCAAAGCTACCATGTAAATCATAGCTACCACGTAAATCATATCTACCACGTAAAGCACAGCTACCACGTAAATCACATCTACCACGTAAATCATATCTACCACGTAAATCATAGCTACCACGTAAAGCATATCCACCACGTAAATCATATCTACCACGTAAATCACGACTACCTCGTAAATCATGGCTACCACGTAAAGCACAGCTACCACATAAAGCACAGCTCATTGCATCTGTACATAGCCCATAGCCCATCTGTAAATAGCCCATCCAACTACCTCATCCCCATATTGTTATTTATTTTTTTGCTCCTTTGCACCCCAGTATCTCTACTTGCACATTCATCTTCTGCACATCTATCACTCCAGTGTTTAATTGCTAAATTGTAATTATTTCGCCACTACGGCCTTACCTCCCTAATCTTACCTCATTTGCACACACTGTATATATATTTTTTTTCTATTGTGTTATTGACTGTACGCTTGTTTATTCCATGTGTAACTCTGTGTTGTTGTTTGTGTCGCACTGCTTTTCTTTATCTTGGCCAGGTCGCAGTTGTAAATGAGAACTTGTTTTAACTGGTCTACCTGGTTAAATAAAGGTGAAATAAAATACATAAAAAAAATAGCTACCACGTAAAGCAATATTGTAAAGTGTTTTTCTTTTGAATATTATGTGAAATTGTAGCCACGAATTGATGGAACAAATTTATGCCACAAATTGATGTGAGAAATTAATTTTCATGGTTCTGTACTCTGATATAGTAGCTGTTTTCATGGTTCTGATCTCTACGGGGTGTTAGAAAAGGTCCTGAGAACGTGGATAAAGGCCTTCCTCAGCGCTCACTAAGTAAACCATTATCCAGCACTGCATGCCAGTGGAACAAATACAGTAGGCCTAGCCTATAGAAAGCTGACCCTCCTCTTTTTAGTAGAGGCCATCAAAACAGTTTTTTCACTCAATTACATAGCCTATAGAAATGTTGCGCAACATGAGCTCATGGGCTCTCATGAAGTGTTTGAGTTGATTTTCCACAACATTTTGCATTGATGTCAGAGTGATTAGAGGGACCATAGAGTGCTGAGGACCAGGCAGGTAGCAAATTTGGTAGGCTACTAATGACCATCGGCAGCATCAGAGCTTGGAGAAGCCTAGTTGCGGTGACTAAACGGCCACGTGGAATTTGACTGCGGTCATGACTTGTGAACGTGTGGCGGTAATACCGTTACCGTAACAGCCCTGCGCCTGGCACCTACTACCGTACCCTGTTCAAAGGCACTTAAATATTTTGTCTGCCCATTCGCCCTCTGAATGGCACACATCTATACTGATTGAAGGGGATTTGTTGGAGAGAGACCTGTGGAGACTTGTTGGAGAGAGACATGTGGAGAACTGTCTGGACATTTGCATTGTTGTGTATAGTACATATTTTGGTTGAACATTTTTGTGAAAATAACAAGGTGTTCATCGCTCTTTCTCTCTCACTCTCTAACTTGTTCTCTCTGTCTTTCTCTTTTTCTCACACTCTAACTCTCTCTAACTCTTTCTCTAACTCTCTCTCTCTCTCTCTCTCTCTAACTCTTTCTCTTTCTCTCTAACTCTCTTTCTCTTTCTCTCTAACTCTCTCTCTCTCTTTCTCTCTCTCTAACTCTCTTTCTCTCTCGCTTTCTCTCTCTCTAATTCTCTTTCTCTCTCTCTCTCTCGCACTAACTCTCTAACTCTCTTTTTCTCTCTTACTCTCTCTCGTTCTCTCTCTCTCTCTCTCTCTCTCTCTCTCTGAGCAGTTTAGAGGCTCAAGAGATTGCTTTCCTTTCTGAGCAAAGTAAACGTGTGAAGTACAGCCCTCTTAATAAATGTCTCTAGTGGTTTATGTTTAAACATGCATAGTGATGAGAGAGCATCATATTTCTTCCCCTTCATGTGAACCATTGTAGCGTATACTCTTGCTATAGAAAACATGTTCTTATTTGTCTAGAATATTTTTATTTTGTATTTTTTTGTCTATTTATTGTACAGTATTATGAAAAACATTGTTTTATATTTGTTATTTGGATCCCGAGTGGCGCAGCGGTCTAAGGCAGTGCTAGAGGCGTCACTACAGTCCCTGGTTCAAATCCAGGCTGTATCACAACCGGCCGTGATTGGGAGTCCCATAGGGGCGGCGCACAATTGGCCCAGCGTCGTCTGGGTTTGGCCTGTAAATAAGAATTTGTTTTTAACTGACTTGCCTATGTTACATTTAATTAAAAAATATATATTTTTAAATATTATATATTTTTATATATTATATATATATACCAGAAACCCAAATCTAGAGCCCCAAAATAGTCCCCCCCCCAAAAAAGAATTATTCTAGATTATAATCTATTTTCTTTTAAAATGATATATCTCTCATCTGTTGACTAAAATAATTCATTATACAAAATAAATTCAGAAACAAAATGGTTTCCTTATTTGTAACCTAGAAACAAGCTAGAAACTAGAAGAAAAAACTGTTTCAAAATAGTGCCGTCTATTCTAGAAGAAGAGCAGTGGGAGGGCCCTGCCCTTAGCCCTGTCTCCTTCTGGCTGTCTGTTGGTTGGCTAAGGCTGTAAGTAGCCTTAATAATGGCATTAAATGGTTGTGCACTGGCTCGTTGGCCGCAGTTCCCTGTCTGCCCAATGTAGAAAGATCTACAGCCACAGTCGTCATTGGCCATGGAGTTGTCTGTCAACGCGGCAGTCCAGAACACAGCAGGTCGGTACAGTATACGGTAGTGCTAGGCTAGATCACGTGAAATGAGAACATTAGCCTTTAGCTAAATGACGTGCCTGGGTGGCGCCGTGTGTGTGTGGGGGTGTGCCTGCCTGCGTAGGTGTCTGGTAGATTATCTGGCTAGGTGGATTGGGGTGTTGGGTGTTATCCACCCTCGGTACACGTGGCTGAAGATAATCCACACCACAGGACATCTTTAGATGTACTTTAATAAGGCTGGGGTTTGGGGGGGGTGGACCTTAATAAAGCTGGGGTTTAGGGGGGGGGGTGGACCTTAATAAGGCTGGGGTTTATGAGGGGGTGGACCTTAATAAGGCTGGGGTTTAGGGGGGGGTGGACCTTAATAAGGCTGGGGTTTAGGAAGGGGGGGACTAGCTCAGAGGAGGAGGAATGGAGGAAGGGTCAGGCCTTGTACCCAGGGCTGTGCTGCAAAGGCTCATGGGTTTTTTTTGTCTCTGTTGAGGAGTTTATCTGTTAATCTGTGCGGCTTGCCGTACAGGGTGTGTGTGTGTGTGTGTGTGTGTGTGTGTGTGTGTGTGTGTGTGTGTGTGTGTGTGTGTGTGTGTGTGTGTGTGTGTGTGTGTGTGTGTGTGTGTGTGTGTGTGTGTGTGTGTGTGTGTGTGTGTGTGTGTGTGTGTGTACTAGATAGAGGACCATTCCCATGGCTCTCTAAATGGGGTTTTAATTTGAACTTTCATGCCTGTGTTTTGAAGGACATCCATTGGAATGCATGCCTAATGTGTTCTCTCTCTCTCAATTCAAGGGGATTTATTGACATGGGAAACATATGTTTACACTGCCAAAGCTAGTGAAATAGATAATAAACAAAAGTGAAATAAACAATAAAAAATAAAGAGTAAACATTACTCACAGAAGTTCCAAAAGAATAAAGACATTTCAAATGTCATATTATGTCTATATAGAGTGTCGTAACGGTATCCAAATAGTTAAATAAAAAAATAAAAAAAATAAACATAAATATGGGTTGTATTTACAATGGTGTTTGTTCTTCACTGGTTGACCTTTTCTTGTGGCAACAGGTCACACATCTTGCTGCTGTGATGGCACACTGTGGTATTTCACCCAGTAGATATGGGAGTTTATCAAAATTGGGTTTGTTTTCTAGTTCTTTGTGGATCTGTGTAATCTGAGGGAAATATGTGTCTCTAATATGGTCATACATTTGGCAGGAGGTTAGGAAGTGCAGCTCAGTTTCCACCTCATTTTGTGAGCAGTGTGCACATAGCCTGTCTTCTTGAGAGCCAGGCCTGCCTTCAGCGGCCTTTCTCAATAGCAAGGCTACGCTCACTGAGTCTGTACATAGTCAAAGCTTTCCTTAAGTTTGGATCAGTCACAGTGGTCAGGTATTCTGCGGGTAATTATCGATAATTATCGGCCTTATTCTGCTCTGCATGCATTATTTGGTGTTTTACATTGTACACATTTTTGCTAAATTCCCGCATGCAGAGTCTCAATTTGGTGTTTGTCCCATTTTGTAAATTCTTGGTTGTTGAGCGGACCCCAGACCTCACAACCATGAAGGGCAATGGGTTCTATAACTGATTCAAGTATTTTTAGCCAGATCCTAATTGGTATGTCAAATGTTATGTTCCTTTTGATGGCATAGAAGGCCCTTCTTGCCTTGTCTCTCAGCTCATTCACAGCTTTGTGGAAGTTATCTGTGGCGCTGATGTTTAGGCCGAGGTATGTACAGTATAGTTTTCTGTGTGCTCTAGGACAACGGTGTCTAGATGGAATTTGTATTTGTGGTCCTGGCAACTGGACCTTTTTTGGAATACCATTATTTTTGTCTTACTGAGATTTACTGTCAGGGCCCAGGTCTGACAGAATCTGTGCAGAAGATCTAGGTGCTGCTGTAGGCCCTCCTTGGTTGGTGACAGAAGCACCAGATCATCAGCAAACAGAGGACATTTGACTTCAGATTCTAGATGTCCTTGGTTTAAGTCTTATGCTCAGGTGTCTGTCACTGACATTGGTTCAGATGTACGTTCCTGCATGTTTTATGTTTGTGGATAGTCGTGACAGGCAAAGTAAAGCTGTTACTATGGTGATGACTAGCTGGGTCAATATATAGACAGGAGAAGCAAAGCTGTTACTATGGTGATGACTAGCTGGGTCAATATATAGACAGGAGAAGTAAAGCTGTTACTATGGTGATGACTAGCTGGGTCAATATATAGACAGGAGAAGTAAAGCTGTTACTATGGTGATGACTAGCTGAGTCAATATATAGACAGGAGAAGCAAAGCTGTTACTATGGTGATGACTAGCTGGGTCAATATATAGACAGGAGAAGCAAAGCTGTTACTATGGTGATGACTAGCTGGGTCAATATATAGACAGGAGAAGTAAAGCTGTTACTATGGTGATGACTAGCTGGGTCAATATATAGACAGGTGAAGTAAAGCTGTTACTATGGTGATGACTAGCTGGGTCAATATATAGACAGGAGAAGTAAAGCTGTTACTATGGTGATGACTAGCTGGGTCAATATATAGACAGGAGAAGCAAAGCTGTTACTATGGTGATGACTAGCTGGGTCAATATATAGACAGGAGAAGTAAAGCTGTTACTATGGTGATGACTAGCTGGGTCAATATATAGACAGGAGAAGTAAAGCTGTTACTATGGTGATGACTAGCTGGGTCAATATATAGACAGGAGAAGTAAAGCTGTTACTATGGTGATGACTAGCTGGGTCAATATATAGACAGGAGAAGTAAAGCTGTTACTATGGTGATGACTAGCTGGGTCAATATATAGACAGGAGAAGTAAAGCTTTGTGGCTGTGTTGTTCTTACATCAAAGCATATGTGTGGGTGTGTGTGTGTGTGTGTGTGTGTGTGTGTGTGTGTGTGTGTGTGGGTGTTAGGGGGGTTACCTGGTTTTGGGTATTAGGAGGGTTACATGGTGTTGGGTATTAGGGGGTACCTGGTGTTGGGGTTTACCTGGTGTTGGGTATTAGGGGGGTTACCTGGTGTTGGGTATTAGGGGGGTTACATGGTGTTGGGTATTAGGGGGGTTACCTGGTGTTGGGTATTAGGGGGTTACCTGGTGTTGGGTGTTAGGGGGGTTTCCTGGTGTTGGGTATTAGGGGGGGTTACCTGGTGTTGGTATTAGGGGGGTTTCCTGGTGTTGGGGGTTACCTGGTGTTGGGTATAAAGGGGGTTACCTGGTGTTGGGTATTAGGGGGGTTACCTGGTGTTGGGGGTTACCTGGTGTTGGTATTAGGGGGGTTTCCTGGTGTTGGGTATTAGGGGGGGTTACCTGGTGTTGGTATTAGGGGGGTTACCTGGTGTTGGGGGTTACCTGGTGTTGAGTATAAAGGGGGTTACCTGGTGTTGGGTATTAGGGGGGTTACCTGGTGTTGGGGGTTACCTGGTGTTGGGTATAAGGGGGGTTACCTGGTGTTGGGTATTAGGGGGGTTACCTGGTGTTGGGTATTAGGGGGGTTACCTGGTGTTGGGTATTAGGGGGGTTACCTGGTGTTGGGTATTAGGGGGGTTACCTGGTGTTGGGTATTAGGGTGGTTACCTGGTGTTGGGTATTAGGGGGGTTACCTGGTGTTGGGTATTAGGGGGGTTACATGGTGTTGGGTATTAGGGGGGTTACCTGGTGTTGGGTATTAGGGGGGTTACCTGGTGTTGGGTGTTAGGGGGGTTACCTGGTGTTGGGTGTTAGGGGGTAACCTGTTGTTGGGTATTAGGGGGGTTACCTGGTGTTGGGGGTTACCTGGTGTTGGGTATAAGGGGGGTTACCTGGTGTTGGGTATTAGGGGGGTTACCTGGTGTTGGGTATTAGGGGGGGTTACATGGTGTTGGGTATTAGGGGGGTTACCTGGTGTTGGGTATTAGGGGGGTTACCTGGTGTTGGGTGTTAGGGGGGTTACCTGGTGTTGGGTGTTAGGGGGGTTACCTGGTGTTGGGTATTAGGGGGGTTACCTGGTGTTGGGTATAGGGGGGTTACATGGTGTTGGGTAGTAGGGGGGTTACCTGGTGTTGGGTATTAGGGGGGTTACCTGGTGTTGGGTGTTAGGGGGGTTACCTGGTGTTGGGTGTTAGGGGGGTTACCTGGTGTTGGGTTTAGGTGGGGTTACCTGGTGTTGGGTGTTAGGGGGTTACCTGGTGTTGGGTATTAGGGGGGTTACATGGTGTTGGGTGTTACCTGGTGTTGGGTGTTAGGGGGATTGCCTGGTGTTGGGTGTTAGGGAGTTACCTGGTGTTGGGTGTTAGGGGGGTTACCTGGTGTTGGGTATAGGGGGGTTACCTGGTGTTGGGATTAGGGGGTTACCTGGTGTTGGGTATTAGGGAGGTTACCTGGTGTTGGGTGTAGGGGGGTTACCTGGTGTTGGGTTTTAGGGAGTTTACCTGGTGTTGGGTGTTAGGGGGGGTTACCTGGTGTTGGGGGTTACCTGGTGTTGGGTATTAGGGGGTTACCTGGTGTTGGGTGTTACTTTGTGTTGGGGGTTACCTGGTGTTGGGGGTTACCTGGTATTGGGTTTTAGGGGGGTTACCTCGTGTTGGGGGTTACCTGGTGTTGGGTATTAGGGGGGTTACCTGGTGTTGGGTGTTATGGGGGTTACCTGGTGTTGGGTATAAGGGGGGTTACCTGGTGTTGGGGGTTAGGGGGGTTACCTGGTGTTGGGTATTAGGGGGGTTACCTGGTGTTGGGTATTAGGGGGGTTACCTGGTGTTGGGTGTTACCTTGTGTTGGGGGTTACCTGGTGTTGGGGGTTACCTGGTATTGGGTTTTAGGGGGCTTACCTGGTGTTGGGGGTTACCTGGTGTTGGGTATTAGGGGGGTTACCTGGTGTTGGGTGTTACCTGGTGTTGGGGGTTACCTGGTGTTGGGGGTTACCTGGTATTGGGTTTAAGGGGGGTTACCTGGTGTTGGGGGTTACCTGGTGTTGGGTATTAGGGGGGTTACCTGGTGTTGGGTGTTATGGGGGTTACCTGGTGTTGGGTATTAGGGGGGTTACCTGGTGTTGGGGGTTAAGGGGGTTACCTGGTGTTGGGTATTAGGGGGGTTACCTGGTGTTGGGTGTTACCTGGTGTTGGGTATTAGGGGGGTTACATGGTGTTGGGTATTTTGGGGGTTACCTGGTGTTGGGTGTTACCTGGTGTTGGGTATTAGGGGGGTTACATGGTGTTGGGTGTTACCTGGTGTTGGGTGTTAGGGGTGTTACATGGTGTTGGGTATTAGGGGGGTTACCTGGTGTTGGGTATTAGGGGGTTACCTGGTGTTGGGTATTAGAGGGGTTACCTGGTGTTGGGGTTACCTGGTGTTGGGTTTTACCTGGTGTTGGGTGTTACCTGGTGTTGGGTATTAGAGGGGTTACCTGGTGTTGGGTGTTAGGGGGGTTACATGGTGTTGGGTATTAGGGGGGTTACATGATGTTGGGTGTTACCTGGTGTTGGGTATTAGGGGGGTTACATGGTGTTGGGTATTAGGGGGGTTACATGGTGTTGGGTGTTACCTGGTGTTGGGTATTAGGGGGGTTACATGGTGTTGGGTGTTACCTGGTGTTGGGGTGTTAGGGGGGTTACCTGGTGTTGGGTGTTAGGGAGGTTACATGATGTTGGGTATTAGGGGGGTTACCTGGTGTTGGGTATTAGGGGGGTTACCTGGTGTTGGGTGTTACCTGGTGTTGGGTATTAGGGGGGTTACCTGGTGTTGGGTGTTAGGGGGGTTACCTGGTGTTGGGTATTAGGGGGGTTACATGGTGTTGGGTGTTACCTGGTGTTGGATATTAGGGGGGTTACCTGGTGTTGGGTGTTAGGGGGTTACCTGGAGTTGGGTGTTAGGGGGGTTACCTGGTGTTGGGTGTTAGGGGGTTACCTGGTGTTGGGTATTAGGGGATTTACCTGGTGTTGGGTGTTATGGAGGTTACATGGTGTTGGGTATTAGGGGGGTTACCTGGTGTTGGGGGTTACCTGGTGTTGGGTGTTAGGGAGGTTACATGGTGTTGGGTTTTAGGGGGGTTACCTGGTGTTTTGGGTTACCTGTCCAGGAATAGATATAAGCCATGTATTAAAACAGGGACATCCAAGAGGGTGTTTGTGTTGCTCCATCCATCTCTGGGTCAAACTCTTTAATTCCCCCTGATAGGAATGAGGGGAGACAGATTCCATCTCTCTCTATGGACAGATCTTAGATCAGATCGTGTTCCTGTAATATGTGTTGAGACAGGTCTTCCATCTCTCTCTATGGACAGATCTCAGATCAGATCATGTTCCTGTAATATGTGTTGAGACAGGTCTTCCATCTCTCTCTATGGACAGATCTCAGATCAGATCATGTTCCTGTAATATGTGTTGAGACAGGTCTTCCATCTCTCTCTATGGACATATCTCAGATCAGATCGTGTTCCTGTAATAATAGGGCTCATTTCTATGGACTGACTCCAGACCAGATCATATACCTGTATGTCTAGGCCTTTGTGCCTAGATTCCATTCAGTCTACTTACTGTAAGTGCTAATCCTTCAGTGTTTGTCAACTGTATAGTACATTCCCAGCTAGAGCATATGGTTCCTTGGAAGTTGTGGGAACATATGTTTTTGGTTTCCCATTGGTTCTGGGAACAAAGCCATACGTTTCCTAATCGGTAAAACTGAATGTTTTTTAATCGTTCTGAGAATGGAAGTGAAAAGTTGGCCTGTACATTACTTTAACAGAACATTTCCTCATGGTTGTATTTAAAGTCATGATCCCAAATTGTTCACTCACACCACACCACACCTCAGCACACCACACCACAGCCCACACACCACACCACACCCCACACACCACACCACACCCCACACCCCACACACCACACCTCACCTCACCACACCACACCTCACCACACTGAACCACTTTTTCACTACACACTAATGAATAATGCAGGGTGACCTGCCCACCACGGCTAATCATTTTAACATCTCTCTACAGCCGTATGAATATCCAGGAATCATTTTAACATCTCTCTACAGCCGTATGAATACCCAGGAATCATTTTAACATCTCTACAGCCGTATGAATATCCAGGAATCATTTTAACAGCTCTCTACAGCCGTATGAATACCCAGGAATCATTTTAACAGCTCTCTACAGCCATATGAATACCCAGGAATCATTTTAACTGCTCTCTACATCTGTATGAATACCCAGGAATCATTGTAACAGCTCTCTACAGCCGTATGAATACCCAGGAATCATTTCAACAGCTCTCTACAGCCGTATGAATACCCAGGAATCATTTTAACATCTCTACAGCCGTATGAATACCCAGGAATCATTTTAACTGCTCTCTACAGCCGTATGAATATCCAGGAATCATTTTAACTGCTCTCTACAGCCGTATGAATATCCAGGAATCATTTTAACAGCTCTCTACAGCCGTATGAATACCCAGGAATCATTTTAACTGCTCTCTACAGCCATATGAATACCCAGGAATCATTTTAACATCTCTACAGCCGTATGAATATCCAGGAATCATTTTAACTGCTCTCTACAGCCATATGAATACCCAGGAATCATTTTAACATCTCTCTACAGCCATATGAATACCCAGGAATCATTTTAACAGCTCTCTACAGCCGTATGAATACCCAGGAATCATTTTAACATCTCTCTACAGCCATATGAATACCCAGGAATCATTTTAACAGCTCTCTACATCTGTATGAACATCCAGGAATCATTTTAACTGCTCTCTACAGGCGTATGAATACCCAGGAATCATTTTAACATCTCTCTACAGCCGTATGAATACCCAGGAATCATTTTAACATCTCTCTACAGCCATATGAATACCCAGGAATCATTTTAAGATCTCTCTACAGCCATATGAATACCCAGGAATCATTTTAACATCTCTCTACAGCCGTATGAATACCCAGGAATCATTTTATCATCTCTCTAGGAATCATTTTAACTGCTCTCTACAGCCGTATGAATACCCAAGGAATCATTTTAACATCTCTCTACATCCGTATGAATACCCAGGAATTATTTTAACATCTCTACAGCCGAAAGAATACCCAGGAATCATTTTAACATCTCTACAGCCGAATGAATACCCAGGAATCATTTTAACAGCTCTCTACAGCCGTATGAATACCCAAGGAATCATTTTAACTGCTCTCTACAGCCGAATGAATACCCAGGAATCATTTTAACATCTCTACAGCCGAATGAAAACCCAGGAATCATTTTAACATCTCTCTACAGCCGTATGAATACCCAGGAATCATTTTAACAGCTCTCTACAGCCGTATGAATACCCAGGAATCATTTTAACAGCTCTCTACAGCTGTATGAATACCCAGGAATCATTTAAACATCTCTCTACAGCCGTATGAATACCCAGGAATCATTTTAACAGCTCTCTACAGCCGAATGAATACCCAGGAATCATTTTAACATCTCTACAGCCATATGAATATCCAGGAATCATTTTAACTGCTCTCTACATCCGTATGAATACCCAGGAATCATTTTAACAGCTCTCTACAGCCGTATGAATACCCAGGAATCATTTTAACAGCTCACTACAGCCGTATGAATACCCAGGAATCCTTTCAACAGCTCTCTACAGCCATATGAATACCCAGGAATCCTTGCAACATCTCTCAAATCAAATCCAATTTTATTTGCCACATACACATGGTTAGCAGATGTTAATGCGAGTGTAGCGAAATGCTTGTGCTTCTAGTTCCAACAGTGCAGTAATATCTAACAATAATATCTAACAATTCCCCAACAACTACCTAATACACACAAATCTAAAGGGGTGAATGAGAATATGTACATATAAGTATATGGATGAGCGATGACGAAGGTGCAATAGATGGTATAAAATACAGTATATACATGTGGTATGAGTAATGTAAGATATGTAAACATTATTAAAGTGGCATTATTTAAAGTGGCATTTTTTAAAGTGTCCAGTGATTGGGTCTCAATGTAGGCAGCAGCCTCTCTGAGTTAGTGATGGCTGTTTAACAGTCTGATGGCCTTGAGATAGAAGCTGTTTTTCAGTATCTCAGTCCCAGCTTTGATGCACCTGTACTGACCTCACCTTCTGGATGATAGCAGGGTGAACAGGCAGTGGCTCGGGTGGTTGTTGTCCTTGATGATCTTTTTGGCCTTCCTGTGACATCGGGTGCTGTGGGAGTCCTGGAGGGCAGGCAGTGTTCCCCCGGTGATGCGTTGTGCAGAACGCACCACCCTCTGGAGAGCCTTGCGGTTGAGGGCGGTGCAGTTGCCGTACCAGGCTGTGATACAGCCCGACAGGATGCTCTCGATTGTGCATATGTAAACGTTTGTGAGAGTTTTGGGTGACAAGCCACATTTCTTCAGCCTCCTGAGGTTGAAGAGGTGCTGTTGTGCCTTCTTCACCACGCTGTCTGTGTGGGTGGACCATTTCAGTTTGTCTTTGACGTGTACGCCGAGGAACTTAAAACTCTCCACCTTCTCCACTGTGGTCCCATCGATGTGGATAGAGGGCTGTTCCCTCTGCTGTTTCCTGAAGTCCACGATCATCTCCTTTGTTTTGTTGACGTTGAGTGAGAAGTTGTTTTCCTGACACCACACTCCGAGTGCCCTCACCTCCTCCCTGTAGGCCGTCTCGTCGTTGTTGGTAATCAAGCCCACTACTGTCGTCTGCAAACCTGATGATTGAGTTGGAGGCGTGCATGGCCACGCAGTCATGGGTGAACAGGGAGTACAGGAGAGGGCTGAGAATGCACCCTTGTGGGGCCCCAGTGTTGAGGATCAGCGGGGCGGAGATGTTGTTTCCTACCTTCACCACCTGGGGGCGGCCCGTCAGAAAGTCCAGGACCCAATTGCACAAGGCGGGGTTCAGACCCAGGGCTTCCAGCTTGATGATGAGCTTGGAGGGTACTATGGTGTTGAATGCTGAGATATAGTCAATGAACAGCATTCTTACATAGGTATTCCTCTTGTCCAGATGGGATAGGGCAGTGTGATGGCGTTTGCGTCGTCTGTGGACCTGTTGGGGCGGTAAGCAACATGACTCCTGGCTGACAGAGCTGGGACCTGTTAGTCCTGCTGTAGTTCTGGTAATGGAACACAGCTGGCCTAGAGAAGAAATTAGTTAATGGCCATGTGACAGGTTTAGAGAGGGGAGGGTGTGTGTGTGTGTGTGTGTGTGTGTGTGTGTGTGTGTGTGTGTGTGTGTGTGTGTGTGTGTGTGTGTGTGGTGTGTGTGTGTGTGTGTGTGTGACAGGTTTAGAGAGGAGGTGTGTGTGTGTGTGTGTGTGTGTGTGTGTGTGTGTGTGTGTGTGTGTGTGTGTGTGTGTGTGTGTGTGTGTGTGTGTGTGTGTGTGTGTGTGTGTGTGTGTGTGTGTGTGCGTGTGTGACAGGTTTAGAGAGGAGAGGGTGTGTGTGTGTGTGTGTGTGTGTGCGTGTGTGACAGGTTTAGAGAGGAGAGGTTGTGTGTGTTTGTGTGTGTTTGTGTGTGTGTGTGACAGGTTTAGAGAGGAGAGGGTGTGTGTGTGTGACAGGTTTAGAGAGGAGAGGGTGGGTGTGTGTGTGTGTGTGTGTGTGTGTGTGTGACAGGTTTAGAGAGGAGAGGGTGGGTGTGTGTGTGTGACAGGTTTAGAGAGGAGAGGGTGGGTGGGTGGGTGGGTGGGTGTGTGTGTGTGTGTGTGTGTGTGTGTGTGTGTGTGTGTGTGTGTGTGTGTGTGTGTGTGTGTGTGTGTGTGTGTGTGTGTGTGACAGGTTTAGAGAGGAGAGGGTGGGTGTGTCTTTTACTGCATGGACTATAGACAAGGGGTACACACACTCTGCTACCATGTCACTACTCTCTCTGCCAGCTCAGATGGCTCCTATCACTGTGTGGAGGGAGTAGAGGAGGAGGGGAAGGAGGAGGGAGGTGTTTGTCCAGACCGTGATTTCACTCACTGTTTATATATTTCTATAGAGGAGAGTCAAAGAGGGGGAGGTGTTTGTCCAGACCGTGATTTCACTCACTGTTTATATATTTCTATAGAGGAGAGTCAAAGAGGGGGAGGTGTTTGTCCAGACCGTGATTTCACTCACTGTTTATATATTTCTATAGAGGAGAGTCAAAGAGGGGGAGGTGTTTGTCCAGACTGTAAAATAGAATTTCCTCCTCCAGAAATGAGCCCAGTAACATTTTGGACCATGCAAATAGCCTGTGAATGTCCATATGATCAGGTATGCTGTCAGCAGTGAGCGTTATAACCTGTAGCCCAACAGCATAGTGGCTGTAAATGAATAGCCTGAAGCATGGGGTTGTCTATCTGTATTCACCCTGTTGGCCTAATCAGTAGCTAGATCGCAAATGGGATATTTTAACTAGTTAGCATCCTATTGAGGAATTGGCTGTTACTATGGGGATGACTAGCTAGGTCGATAGATAGACTGTTACTATGGGGATGACTAGCTAGGTCGATAGATAGACTGTTACTATGGGGATGACTAGCTAGGTCGATAGATAGACTGTTACTATGGGGATGACTAGCTAGGTCGATAGATAGACTGTTATTATGGGATGTCTAGCTTTTCTGTTCATTGCTAGTTTTGTTTGCAGAAGAAAAGTAAATGTGGACTGTTATTTTGGCAATTATTTTGCCTTTGGCGCAGCGCCACATTTAAATATCTGCAGCAGAAACACTGACTGCATTTCCATCCCGCCTGATGCAGCAGAGAGGGATGGGGGGAGGAGAGGAAGAGAAAACAAGGGGGAGATTGTTGATTCAGGGTTGTTGTCTGGCCGCTGAAGGGGCCACGGTGGAGGAGTGTCTCTCCCTGCCTGTAGGTCTGTTTATCTTGGCTGCTGTACAACCCAGTACAGCTGGTTCTCTCCCTCCTCCTTCCTTCATCCTTCTCTCTCTCTCTCTCTCTCTCTCTCTCTCTACCATGCCCCATGTACCTTTTCTCTCACCTCTCTACCCCTTCACCCCTCTCCCCTTCACCCTTCTCCCCCTTTCCCCCTTCACCCTTCTCACCCTCTCCTCCTCTTATCCTCACCAGGAATGTCCAGAATACCGCTGAGTACTGGCATGTAATTTTTCAGATTGAAGCAGGAAGCTACAACAGATGGAGAATGTAGGTCAGTTAGTAGAACATGGTCCTCTGTAGTTCAGTTAGTAGAACATGGTCCTCTGTAGTTCAGTTAGTAGAACATGGTCCTCTGTAGTTCAGTTAGTAGAACATGGCTCCAGGTCCTCTGTAGTTCAGTTAGTAGAGCATGGCTCCAGGTCCTCTGTAGTTCAGTTAGTAGAACATGGCTCCAGGTCCTCTGTAGTTCAGTTAGTAGAACATGGTCCTCTGTAGTTCAGTTAGTAGAACATGACTCCAGGTCCTCTGTAGTTCAGTTAGTAGAACATGGTCCTCTGTAGTTCAGTTAGTAGAACATGACTCCAGGTCCTCTGTAGTTCAGTTAGTAGAACATGGTCCTCTGTAGTTCAGTTAGTAGAACATGGTCCTCTGTAGTTCAGTTAGTAGAACATGGTCCTCTGTAGTTCAGTTAGTAGAACATGGCTCCAGGTCCTCTTTAGCTCAGTTAGTAGAACATGGTCCTCTATAGTTCAGTTAGTAGAGCATGGCTCCAGGTCCTCTGTAGTTCAGTTAGTAGAACATGGTCCTCTGTAGTTCAGTTAGTAGAGCATGGCTCCAGGTCCTCTGTAGTTCAGTTAGTAGAACATGGTCCTCTGTAGTTCAGTTAGTAGAACATGGTCCTCTGTAGTTCAGTTAGTAGAACATGGTCCTCTGTAGTTCAGTTAGTAGAACATGGTCCTCTGTAGTTCAGTTAGTAGAACATGGTCCTCTGTAGTTCAGTTAGTAGAACATGGCTCCAGGTCCTCTGTAGTTCAGTTAGTAGAACATGGCTCCAGGTCCTCTGTAGTTCAGTTAGTAGAACATGGCTCCAGGTCCTCTGTAGTTCAGTTAGTAGAACATGGTCCTCTGTAGTTCAGTTTGTAGAACATGGCTCCAGGTCCTCTGTAGTTCAGTTAGTAGAACATGGCTCCAGGTCCTCTGTAGTTCAGTTAGTAGAGCATGGCTCCAGGTCCTCTGTAGTTCAGTTAGTAGAACATGGCTCCAGGTCCTCTGTAGTTCAGTTAGTAGAGCATGGTCCTCTGTAGTACAGTTAGTAGAGCATGGCTCCAGGTCCTCTGTAGTTCAGTTAGTAGAACATGGCTCCAGGTCCTCTGTAGTTCAGTTAGTAGAACATGGTCCTCTGTAGTTGATTTAGTAGAACATGGCTCCAGGTCCTCTGTAGTTCAGTTAGTAGAGCATGGCTCCAGGTCCTCTGTAGTTCAGTTAGTAGAACATGGTCCTCTGTAGTTCAGTTAGTAGAGCATGGCTCCAGGTCCTCTGTTGTTCAGTTAGTAGAGCATGGTCCTCTGTAGGTCAGTTAGTAGAGCATGGCTCCAGGTCCTCTGTAGTTCAGTTAGTAGAGCATGGCTCCAGGTCCTCTGTAGTTCAGTTAGTAGAACATGGTCCTCTGTAGTTCAGTTAGTAGAGCATGGCTCCAGGGCCTCTGTAGTTCAGTTAGTAGAACATGGCTCCAGGTCCTCTGTAGTTCAGTTAGTAGAACATGGCTCCAGGTCCTCTGTAGTTCAGTTAGTAGAACATGGCTCCAGGTCCTCTGTAGTTCAGTTAGTAGAACATGGCTCCAGGGCCTCTGTAGTTCAGTTAGTAGAACATGGCTCCAGGTCCTCTGTAGTTCAGTTAGTAGAACATAGCTCCAGGTCCTCTGTAGTTCAGTTAGTAGAACATGGCTCCAGGTCCTCTGTAGTTCAGTTAGTAGAACATAGCTACAGGTCCTCTGTAGTTCAGTTAGTAGAACATGGCTCCAGGTCCTCTGTAGGTCAGTTAGTAGAACATGGCTCCAGGTCCTCTGTAGTTCAGTTTGTAGAACATGGCTCCAGGTACTCTGTAGGTCAGTTAGTAGAACATGGCTCCAGGTCCTCTGTAGTTCAGTTAGTAGAACATGGCTCCAGGTCCTCTGTAGTTCAGTTAGTAGAACATGGCTCCAGGGCCTCTGTAGTTCAGTTAGTAGAACATGGCTCCAGGTCCTCTGTAGTTCAGTTAGTAGAGCATGGCTCCAGGTCCTCTGTAGTTCAGTTAGTAGAGCATGGCTCCAGGGTCTCTGTAGTTCAGTTAGTAGAGCATGGCTCCAGGGCCTCTGTAGTTCAGTTAGTAGAACATGGCTCCAGGTCCTCTGTAGGTCAGTTAGTAGAACATGGCTCCAGGGCCTCTGTAGTTCAGTTAGTAGAACATGGCTCCAGGTCCTCTGTAGTTCAGTTAGTAGAACATGGCTCCAGGGCCTCTGTAGTTCAGTTAGTAGAACATGGCTCCAGGTCCTCTGTAGTTCAGTTAGTAGAACATGGCTGCAGGTCCTCTGTAGTTCAGTTAGCAGAACATGGCTCCAGGTCCTCTGTAGTTCAGTTAGTAGAACATGGCTCCAGGTCCTCTGCAGTTCAGTTAGTAGAACATGGCTCCAGGTCCTCTGCAGTTCAGTTAGTAGAACATGGCTCCAGGTCCTCTGTAGTTCAGTTAGTAGAACATGGCTCCAGGTCCTCTGTAGTTCAGTTAGTAGAACATAGCTCCAGGTCCTCTGTAGTTCAGTTAGTAGAACATGGCTCCAGGTCCTCTGTAGGTCAGTTAGTAGAGCATGGCTCCAGGTCCTCTGTTGTTCAGTTAGTAGAGCATGGCTCCAGGTCCTCTGTAGTTCAGTTAGTAGAACATGGCTCCAGGTCCTCTGTAGTTCAGTTAGTAGAACATGGCTCCAGGACCTCTGTAGTTCAGTTAGTAGAACATGGCTCCAGGTCCTCTGTAGTTCAGTTAGTAGAGCATGGCTCCAGGTCCTCTGTAGTTCAGTTAGTAGAACATGGTCCTCTGTAGTTCAGTTAGTAGAGCATAGCTCCAGGTCCTCTGTAGTTCAGTTAGTAGAGCATGGCTCCAGGTCCTCTGTAGTTCAGTTAGTAGAACATGGCTCCAGGTAATCTGTAGTTCAGTTAGTAGAACATGGTCCTCTGTAGTTCAGTTAGTAGAACATGGCTCCAGGTCCTCTGTAGTTCAGTTAGTAGAACATGGTCCTCTGTAGTTCAGTTAGTAGAACATGGCTCCAGGTCCTCTGTAGTTCAGTTAGTAGAGCATGGCTCCAGGTCCTCTGTAGTTCAGTTAGTAGAACATGGCTCCAGGTCTTCTGTAGTTCAGTTAGTAGAGCATGGCTCCAGCTCCTCTGTAGTTCAGTTAGTAGAACATGGCTCCAGGTCCTCTGTAGTTCAGTTAGTAGAACATGGTCCTCTGTAGTTCAGTTAGTAGAACATGGCTCCAGGTCCTCTGTAGTTCAGTTAGTAGAACATGGCTCCAGGTCCTCTGTAGTTCAGTTAGTAGAACATGGCTCCAGGTCCTCTGTAGTTCAGTTAGTAGAACATGGCTCCAGGTCCTCTGTAGTTCAGTTAGTAGAACATGGCTCCAGGTCCTCTGTAGTTCAGTTAGTAGAACATGGTCCTCTGTCGTTCAGTTAGTAGAACATGGCTCCAGGTCCTCTGTAGTTCAGTTAGTAGAGCATGGCTCCAGGTCCTCTGTAGTTCAGTTAGTAGAAGATGGCTCCAGGTCCTCTGTAGTTCAGTTAGTAGAACATGGTCCTCTGTACTTCAGTTAGTAGAACATGGCTCCAGGTCCTCTGTAGTTCCGTTAGTAGAGCATGGCTCCAGGTCCTCTGTAGTTCAGTTAGTAGAACATGGTCCTCTGTAGTTCAGTTAGTAGAGCATGGCTCCAGGTCCTCTGTAGTTCAGTTAGTAGAGCATGGCTCCAGGTCCTCTGTAGTTCAGTTAGTAGAACATGGCTCCAGGTCCTCTGTAGTTCAGTTAGTAGAACATGGTCCTCTGTAGTTCAGTTAGTAGAACATGGCTCCAGGTCCTCTGTAGTTAAGTTAGTAGAACATGGCTCCAGGTCCTCTGTAGTTCAGTTAGTAGAACATGACTCCAGGTCCTCTGTAGTTCAGTTAGTAGAACATGGTCCTCTGTAGTTCAGTTAGTAGAACATGGTCCTCTGTAGTTCAGTTAGTAGAACATGGTCCTCTGTAGTTCAGTTAGTAGAACATGGTCCTCTGTAGTTCAGTTAGTAGAACATGGTCCTCTGTAGTTCAGTTAGTAGAACATGGCTCCAGGTCCTCTGTAGTTCAGTTAGTAGAACATGGCTCCAGGTCCTCTGTAGTTCAGTTAGTAGAACATGGCTCCAGGTCCTCTGTAGTTCAGTTAGTAGAACATGGTCCTCTGTAGTTCAGTTTGTAGAACATGGCTCCAGGTCCTCTGTAGTTCAGTTAGTAGAACATGGCTCCAGGTCCTCTGTAGTTCAGTTAGTAGAGCATGGCTCCAGGTCCTCTGTAGTTCAGTTAGTAGAACATGGCTCCAGGTCCTCTGTAGTTCAGTTAGTAGAGCATGGTCCTCTGTAGTACAGTTAGTAGAGCATGGCTCCAGGTCCTCTGTAGTTCAGTTAGTAGAACATGGCTCCAGGTCCTCTGTAGTTCAGTTAGTAGAACATGGTCCTCTGTAGTTCATTTAGTAGAACATGGCTCCAGGTCCTCTGTAGTTCAGTTAGTAGAGCATGGCTCCAGGTCCTCTGTAGTTCAGTTAGTAGAACATGGTCCTCTGTAGTTCAGTTAGTAGAGCATGGCTCCAGGTCCTCTGTTGTTCAGTTAGTAGAGCATGGTCCTCTGTAGGTCAGTTAGTAGAGCATGGCTCCAGGTCCTCTGTAGTTCAGTTAGTAGAGCATGGCTCCAGGTCCTCTGTAGTTCAGTTAGTAGAACATGGTCCTCTGTAGTTCAGTTAGTAGAGCATGGCTCCAGGGCCTCTGTAGTTCAGTTAGTAGAACATGGCTCCAGGTCCTCTGTAGTTCAGTTAGTAGAACATGGCTCCAGGGCCTCTGTAGTTCAGTTAGTAGAACATGGCTCCAGGTCCTCTGTAGTTCAGTTAGTAGAACATAGCTCCAGGTCCTCTGTAGTTCAGTTAGTAGAACATGGCTCCAGGTCCTCTGTAGTTCAGTTAGTAGAACATAGCTACAGGTCCTCTGTAGTTCAGTTAGTAGAACATGGCTCCAGGTCCTCTGTAGGTCAGTTAGTAGAACATGGCTCCAGGTCCTCTGTAGTTCAGTTAGTAGAACATGGCTCCAGGTACTCTGTAGGTCAGTTAGTAGAACATGGCTCCAGGTCCTCTGTAGTTCAGTTAGTAGAACATGGCTCCAGGTCCTCTGTAGTTCAGTTAGTAGAACATGGCTCCAGGGCCTCTGTAGTTCAGTTAGTAGAACATGGCTCCAGGTCCTCTGTAGTTCAGTTAGTAGAGCATGGCTCCAGGTCCTCTGTAGTTCAGTTAGTAGAGCATGGCTCCAGGGTCTCTGTAGTTCAGTTAGTAGAGCATGGCTCCAGGGCCTCTGTAGTTCAGTTAGTAGAACATGGCTCCAGGTCCTCTGTAGGTCAGTTAGTAGAACATGGCTCCAGGGCCTCTGTAGTTCAGTTAGTAGAACATGGCTCCAGGTCCTCTGTAGTTCAGTTAGTAGAACATGGCTCCAGGGCCTCTGTAGTTCAGTTAGTAGAACATGGCTCCAGGTCCTCTGTAGTTCAGTTAGTAGAACATGGCTGCAGGTCCTCTGTAGTTTAGTTAGCAGAACATGGCTCCAGGTCCTCTGTAGTTCAGTTAGTAGAACATGGCTCCAGGTCCTCTGCAGTTCAGTTAGTAGAACATGGCTCCAGGTCCTCTGCAGTTCAGTTAGTAGAACATGGCTCCAGGTCCTCTGTAGTTCAGTTAGTAGAACATGGCTCCAGGTCCTCTGTAGTTCAGTTAGTAGAACATAGCTCCAGGTCCTCTGTAGTTCAGTTAGTAGAACATGGCTCCAGGTCCTCTGTAGGTCAGTTAGTAGAGCATGGCTCCAGGTCCTCTGTTGTTCAGTTAGTAGAGCATGGCTCCAGGTCCTCTGTAGTTCAGTTAGTAGAACATGGCTCCAGGTCCTCTGTAGTTCAGTTAGTAGAACATGGCTCCAGGACCTCTGTAGTTCAGTTAGTAGAACATGGCTCCAGGTCCTCTGTAGTTCAGTTAGTAGAGCATGGCTCCAGGTCCTCTGTAGTTCAGTTAGTAGAACATGGTCCTCTGTAGTTCAGTTAGTAGAGCATAGCTCCAGGTCCTCTGTAGTTCAGTTAGTAGAGCATGGCTCCAGGTCCTCTGTAGTTCAGTTAGTAGAACATGGCTCCAGGTAATCTGTAGTTCAGTTAGTAGAACATGGTCCTCTGTAGTTCAGTTAGTAGAACATGGCTCCAGGTCCTCTGTAGTTCAGTTAGTAGAACATGGTCCTCTGTAGTTCAGTTAGTAGAACATGGCTCCAGGTCCTCTGTAGTTCAGTTAGTAGAGCATGGCTCCAGGTCCTCTGTAGTTCAGTTAGTAGAACATGGCTCCAGGTCTTCTGTAGGTCAGTTAGTAGAGCATGGCTCCAGCTCCTCTGTAGTTCAGTTAGTAGAACATGGCTCCAGGTCCTCTGTAGTTCAGTTAGTAGAACATGGTCCTCTGTAGTTCAGTTAGTAGAACATGGCTCCAGGTCCTCTGTAGTTCAGTTAGTAGAACATGGCTCCAGGTCCTCTGTAGTTCAGTTAGTAGAACATGGCTCCAGGTCCTCTGTAGTTCAGTTAGTAGAACATGGCTCCAGGTCCTCTGTAGTTCAGTTAGTAGAACATGGCTCCAGGTCCTCTGTAGTTCAGTTAGTAGAACATGGTCCTCTGTCGTTCAGTTAGTAGAACATGGCTCCAGGTCCTCTGTAGTTCAGTTAGTAGAGCATGGCTCCAGGTCCTCTGTAGTTCAGTTAGTAGAAGATGGCTCCAGGTCCTCTGTAGTTCAGTTAGTAGAACATGGTCCTCTGTACTTCAGTTAGTAGAACATGGCTCCAGGTCCTCTGTAGTTCAGTTAGTAGAGCATGGCTCCAGGTCCTCTGTAGTTCAGTTAGTAGAACATGGTCCTCTGTAGTTCAGTTAGTAGCGCATGGCTCCAGGTCCTCTGTAGTTCAGTTAGTAGAGCATGGCTCCAGGTCCTCTGTAGTTCAGTTAGTAGAACATGGCTCCAGGTCCTCTGTAGTTCAGTTAGTAGAACATGGTCCTCTGTAGTTCAGTTAGTAGAACATGGCTCCAGGTCCTCTGTAGTTACGTTAGTAGAACATGGCTCCAGGTCCTCTGTAGTTCAGTTAGTAGAACATGACTCCAGGTCCTCTGTAGTTCAGTTAGTAGAACATGGTCCTCTGTAGTTCAGTTAGTAGAACATGGCTCCAGGTCCTCTGTAGTTCAGTTAGTAGAACATGGCTCCAGGTCCTCTGTAGTTCAGTTAGTAGAACATGGCTCCAGGTCCTCTGTAGTTCAGTTAGTAGAACATGGCTCCAGGGCCTCTGTAGTTCAGTTAGTAGAACATGGCTCCAGGTCCTCTGTAGTTCAGTTAGTAGAGCATGGCTCCAGGGCCTCTGTAGTTCAGTTAGTAGAGCATGGCTCCAGGGCCTCTGTAGTTCAGTTAGTAGAACATGCCTCCAGGTCCTCTGTAGTTCAGTTAGTAGAGCATGGCTCCAGGGCCTCTGTAGTTCAGTTAGTAGAACATGGCTCCAGGGCCTCTGTAGTTCAGTTAGTAGAGCATGGCTCCAGGGCCTCTGTAGTTCAGTTAGTAGAACATGGCTCCAGGTCCTCTGTAGTTCAGTTAGTAGAACATGGCTCCAGGGCCTCTGTAGTTCAGTTAGTAGAACATGGCTCCAGGTCCTCTGTAGTTCAGTTAGTAGAACATGGCTGCAGGTCTTCTGTAGTTCAGTTAGCAGAACATGGCTCCAGGTCCTCTGTAGTTCAGTTAGTAGAACATGGCTCCAGGTCCTCTGTAGTTCAGTTAGTAGAACATGGCTCCAGGTCCTCTGCAGTTCAGTTAGTAGAACATGGCTCCAGGTCCTCTGTAGTTCAGTTAGTAGAACATGGCTCCAGGTCCTCTGTAGTTCAGTTAGTAGGACATGGCTCCAGGTCCTCTGTAGTTCAGTTAGTAGAACATAGCTCCAGGTCCTCTGTAGTTCAGTTAGTAGAACATGGCTCCAGGTCCTCTGTAGGTCAGTTAGTAGAGCATGGCTCCAGGTCCTCTGTTGTTCAGTTAGTAGAGCATGGCTCCAGGTCCTCTGTAGTTCAGTTAGTAGAACATGGCTCCAGGTCCTCTGTAGTTCAGTTAGTAGAACATGGCTCCAGGTCCTCTGTAGTTCAGTTAGTAGAACATGGCTCCAGGTCCTCTGTAGTTCAGTTAGTAGAGCATGGCTCCAGGTCCTCTGTAGTTCAGTTAGTAGAACATGGTCCTCTGTAGTTCAGTTAGTAGAGCATGGCTCCAGGTCCTCTGTAGTTCAGTTAATAGAGCATGGCTCCAGGTCCTCTGTAGTTCAGTTAGTAGAACATGGCTCCAGGTCCTCTGTAGTTCAGTTAGTAGAACATGGTCCTCTGTAGTTCAGTTAGTAGAACATGGCTCCAGGTCCTCTGTAGTTCAGTTAGTAGAACATGGTCCTCTGTAGTTCAGTTAGTAGAACATGGCTCCAGGTCCTCTGTAGTTCAGTTAGTAGAGCATGGCTCCAGGTCCTCTGTAGTTCAGTTAGTAGAACATGGCTCCAGGTCCTCTGTAGTTCAGTTAGTAGAACATGGCTCCAGGTCCTCTGTAGTTCAGTTAGTAGAACATGGCTCCAGGTTCTCTGTAGTTCAGTTAGTAGAACATGGCTCCAGGTCCTCTGTAGTTCAGTTAGTAGAACATGGTCCTCTGTCGTTCAGTTAGTAGAACATGGCTCCAGGTCCTCTGTAGTTCAGTTAGTAGAGCATGGCTCCAGGTCCTCTGTAGTTCAGTTAGTAGAAGATGGCTCCAGGTCCTCTGTAGTTCAGTTAGTAGAACATGGTCCTCTGTAGTTCAGTTAGTAGAACATGGCTCCAGGTCCTCTGTAGTTCAGTTAGTAGAGCATGGCTCCAGGTCCTCTGTAGTTCAGTTAGTAGAACATGGTCCTCTGTAGTTCAGTTAGTAGAGCATGGCTCCAGGTCCTCTGTAGTTCAGTTAGTAGAGCATGGCTCCAGGTCCTCTGTAGTTCAGTTAGTAGAACATGGCTCCAGGTCCTCTGTAGTTCAGTTAGTAGAACATGGTCCTTTGTAGTTCAGTTAGTAGAACATGGCTCCAGGTCCTCTGTAGTTCAGTTAGTAGAACATGGCTCCAGGTCCTCTGTAGTTCAGTTAGTAGAACATGACTCCAGGTCCTCTGTAGTTCAGTTAGTAGAACATTGTCCTCTGTAGTTCAGTTAGTAGAACATGGCTCCAGGTCCTCTGTAGTTCAGTTAGTA